>NC_049996.1:9484240-9610524 GCF_000003815.2 Branchiostoma floridae
AAGTTTAGGAAGATTTTAGGATCTCTTTCCATTGCAACTACCATCTCTTTTTACCTCCTTGATCATTACCACACGGCGTACGGTGAAAATGGCACATAATGGGTGAATGTTGGTGAAACACGGTGAAAATGTGTCACCCGGATTCGCATTGTTCCCATGTAAATATGGAAGGGTGAAAGCAAATATTGCACCTACGTGACAAAAGAGTGAAACATGGTGAAACAAACAGCAATTACGTCATTGTGTGTTTCACGAGCTAGCGACGTGCTCGCCGCTGTCCAGTCGACGGCATTGGGACTGAAGACTGCCCGCCCAGTTCCTCAGCGCAAGCCGAGGATTTTTTTCGCATTGCCGCTAGCTCCGCAAGCCGTGGAAATATCTTTGACACTGGGATTGAAGACTGCCCGCCCAGGATTTTTTACGCTTGCAGCTAGCTAAGACGTGCACGTGATCGCAATACGCACCTCTGATTGGTTGATCCTACAGCTGTAGGGGGTTCCCCGCTATCTACTTTCTTTGCTGCCCCATGATGCTTTGCGCCCACCCGTGTCAAAGAAAATTTCTTTTACATTTCTACGCACACAAAAAACGCTATATTCCACAATTACTTTGCAATATTGCCGTGTGGTAGTGACAGATTGTGAGATGAAGATTTCCTTCAACTGCTGGCATTGTAACGTTGTTATGCTCTGAACTTGCCAAGGACGATAACGTCCTTGGAACTTGCCCAGTGTTTCTCGACCGCCTATTATAAATCATAAGGTCCAACCTACCCCTACCTACTGGGAGGAAAGACACCACAACGTTTGGACCCTTTCGTACGCGCCGCGTTCACTAAGAGAAACGAAGTGTGACTGATATCCATCGAATACACGTACGCAAAGATACCTTAAATGTTTTCTCTTTACCTTGCAGATATAGTACAAGTTGAATCGCGGAGGTCTTTGGTTGAATAGACGTCTACAAATACGTTGTGCAGGGCACATTACAGGTCCTTTATTCCTGCTAATAAGCCATGCATAAACCAAGCAGCACATTCATGGCAGGCCGATACGTATGTCATACATACTAGTACTTGCATGGCCTTTGGCAATACCATCGAATCTGCAGGGTAGAATATCTCGCTAGCACGGTATGGCATGGTCGACCCGGACGGACGGACGGACGGACGGACGGACAGCAATCTAATATCAGTCTGATTGCCTTTCGCCGCCGAAGGGCGGCGAAAGACAAAAAAAACAAGAAAATCAAAATGCATCCGAAGCCAAGTTAACCACGCTAAGTTGAATCAATCTCACCTGCGCACCCGAACACGTGCGCTCCACATACAGATGCAAATTCCACTCATAAATGACACGAGTATCAGAAGGAACATTTGAAAACTCGAATATGCTCTAAAGCACAAGCTGCACGCCTTAGGAAAGGTGAGCAAACAAATTCACAGAATAATAAAACGAAATTCAGACAGCAAAATGTCTCTGCACTGAGAACACTGTCCCGCCAAAGCGCGGGAAACAGACCGCCAAACAAAAATTCCAGAACACGCCATATTAAAGGCGGCAAGGCAATACTGCGTACCTTCTAGGTTAGTGACACTAACGCCAAAGGAAACTACTCAGTCCTTTGCTGCCGGCAAGATACGTTCCCAGAAGTAAAAGATGTCACCGGCTTGCACATGGCTGGTACCGCGCTACAGGAGCTCTGCTAGACAACGTCCTGTTCGTGCGGCTCATGATTCACTTGTGAATAGAGGGGGAGTTATATCACATGTCATAAACTCACGCGAGTGGAGATCTCGCGAGAGTTCATTCCATTGTGATATCATTGGGAATCCATAATGTTATGGCATTGTTATGAAGAAAGAATGAATGTACATTAAGGACGTTTCGACGAATACAAAGACTGATGTGGATGATGATGACCTTAATGATACATGTAAAATTATATCCCCTATGAATGAATGATGCGGAAAAAATGTTATTATGTTTGCGAAATGCCCATCTTCCTCAAGTTAAGTTGCACATTGAAACACCTCATTATGTGATCTGGAAGGTGTCTACTGTTTTATCTGCTTTCCTGTTCGCCATTTGCCTGTAGTGTTCTATTGATAAATGTGTGTTAGTTTGTTTTTCTTGTAAACAACCGCCAATAAGAAAATAAGTGGAGCTGTTATATCTTCTGAAGCTGAAATTATCTAATAAACAGTTTACACTGTTCTAGCAGCATCTTCGCATATACAATCTGTACGTAGAAAATTCTCACAGCCATGTATCTTTCAATAAACATAACAAACATTTTCCGAAGTGTCTAGAAATTCGTAGCAAAGTTGTGTCAGGTACAGCGAGGTGTCTCTTAGAAGCTTTTAAATTTTATGTTTAAAACCTGTGAAAAGAGCATTTAGTAGTCATTTCTTAGGCTTGACTTTATCAACATGGCCGATACTGCCACGCACTTGGGCAACCATGTGATAGCTTGCATTAAGATTGCTCTTGTTGACACAATCGCGCTACCCCTTTCACCCTGAAAGGCTCAGTTCAGTTCTGAGCTGGATATTACAGTGATATCAAAGTTGACCAATAACTAACGAAGCTCACATGTGTGAATATGCATATGACCGACATTGATCTATATGACGTTCAAATTGAACTAAGTGAATATCAAATAGCAACCTGGCTTTGTTGTCTTGCGTTGCTATCACGGGATAGAGGCCACGGAGCACTCGAGAGCACAAGTGCCTATCTCACAAAAGACATCTGTGGCGCAGCGTAAAGACTTGCTACTTTTTAGACCCAGGTAAGTGATATTTTCATACTTTCCATAAACACAAGCTGTTAGTATCCATTGTTGTCATTTTTGGTAGTGGAAAGTTTCTGTTTATGTTAAAATATCTTGTGAATAAACTGTGCATGACTTTAAACTACCCTCTGCTCTTTTGATCAGCTCTGCGTGGCATTTATGGCGTATGCAATTGCCCAAGGGTTACGAAATAAGTTATCTTAGCAGAGCATTTTGTATGTATACTCAAAATCTGTAGTGGCTATGTCATTTAGAATTTTAGTATTTATTGGTGTAGGAATAAGCAGATATTGCGTCTGGATGTTTATAAGACATTTATCTTGTGCCGTCTCAAAACGTGTGTATGATATTCTTGTGACAGGGAGTTCAGAGTTTTTGCGGCAGGCAGGAAGCAGCCAGATTCGACATGGGCTCGTCTTGTTCCAAATCGCGGAGTGTGGACATAGTTGTCGAAGGACAGCGCTCGGGGAGAAAACTTTCGGTCAAAGGTGGCAGACAAATGACACTGCCACAAGGCCACCAACTCGCAGTTGGCCATGGTCCTTTGCAAAATGCTTTTGAGCAAAACCACTCAAATGATGAGCCTTTGCAAGACATAGGCACAGAGATACAGCAAACTGATGAGGGTGAGGCTAAGCAAGCACAGGTGGAAGCTTCGAGCAATGAAGAGTCAAAGGAGATTCAACAGATACAACTGACGTCATGGCCGTGGAGAAAAGGGAAGAACAGACCAACCCAAATGGTGAATCTTCTGAGGACACTGTCGCAGAGGTACAGGAAACTACTGATGAACAAAATGACCTGAAAGCAGAAGTCCATGAGGCTTCAACAGATCGTCCGGTACAAACCAACGAAGGAGATGACCCCACAGCCGATGAGAAGGAACCCCCAGAACCCCGTACAAAGAAAGACCTCATACCGGACCTTGAAATATTCAAAGACTTGGACGAACGTGCAGTCCAGGTAACAATGATCCTTGTCATAAATCCTTGTCATTGTTTTGCAACAATTTGTGTTTAAAGCAACATAATGATTGTGTTAATAAAAGTCCTAGTTTACTCCCATTAGGAGGACATTTTAGCCTACGACTTGTTAGACATGCGTATTTCTCGCTACTTATCGGATTGTAGATCAATTAAGTCAAAGTCTAGATATTTTTAGTGTAAAGCCAACACAGCTGTTTGTCAGTACATGCATAAAGGTTAAGTGGGAAAAAATAGCAGTTGAGGTATCCAGGATATATACATGTACATACTATCTTACAAGCTTACAAGAAGGTTAAAACTGGATTTCTTTCTGATGTGTGTTTGTACATATATAGTAGTCACTATAAAGCTATGATGATGATAATGATCCCGGCATTGAGGAAGCTTTCGAAGAATGTGAAAATTAAGACAGTACATTAGGGGCACTTTGTCGTTCTTGTTGGTGGTTTGATTGGGGAAATGATTTGAAGTAATGGAAAAATGTAATTGATTATTTCTCCTCAGACTCCCGAAGGCCATGGTACCATCAAGGACCTCGTTCTCTACCTAATCGAGACTGCCACAACTCCGCTGGAAAAAGCGCGGATCCTGTTCCGCTGGGTCGCTACACACATCCAGTATGACGTAGTGTCCTACGTCACCGGTGGTCCCAAAGAAGTCACACCAGAAGGCGTGTTCAGGAAGAGGATGTCGGTATGTCAGGGCTACGCGGATCTGTACAAGGACATGTGCAGGTAGATTCCATATTTACCTGTTAATTTCTAAGCCGTTAGCCGTTTTGTGAAGAACAATGCCTACACTTACAAAACCTTTAATGCAATAACTTCGGTTCCTAACGAATGTTCTGTTTACAACCCTGAAATTACCTACAAAAATTAAACTCTTCTACTAAGGGTTTCTTCTAATCATGGCATTGATATTTATCCCCCTAGCCTGGCTGAAGTAGAGTGCGTCACCATCAGTGGCCGTTCCAAAGGTGCAGGTTACAGGGTGGGTGATAAGTTCGGCCCTGGTTCCGACCATGCGTGGAACGCAGTGGAGATAGACGGGAGGTGGTACCTGCTGGACTGTACCTGGGCCGCCGGAAACACTGACCTTCAGAAGGGGACCTTTACGTTTGAGTACAATGAGCACTACTTTTTTACTGACCCGGAAGTGTTCGTTACCGACCACCATCCAATGGACAATCAATGGCAACTGTTAGAAGAGCCAGTGTCCCTTGAGGTTTTTGAAAACCAAGCGCGTTTTGAGACCTCATTTTTCAAACTTGGCCTTTTGCCTAAGTTTTTGAGCCACACCATGAGCCTTGTTTGCACACAAAATGGCGAAGCGACCATTTCTATCTACATTCCTGAGCCAATGTCGTTCATGTACCACCTTTACCCAGCTGAAGGCGGACATGCTCAGGATGAAAACGTCTTGCACGAAATTGTTGACAACATGGCCCTGTTCAAAGTGGCACCAGCTCAAAAGGGGCAGTTTTTGTTAGAAATATATGGTAAACTTGGTACTGCCAATGGGCAATATAATCAAATCTGCTCGTACCTGGTTGACTGTAATGGTTCAACCACAGATCATGTCCCTTTCCCACGCTTACAAACGTTCACGTGGGGTCCAGGTCCATGGCTCATTGATGGATTCATTTCTGATGTCAGTCATCCGAGGGCCATAGTTACACTCCCTGAAGGCGAGGCTAAGATAGAACTCAACTCTGTAAAACCTCTCCAATATTTGTGTAACATTAAGGAAGGTGATCGTAAATGTGATAACTATGCATTCTCCCAAGTAAATGGTCAGACAGCTAGTATCTTCGTCAGAGCCCCGAGAACGGGCCAGTTCATTCTCACGATCTGGGCAAAAGAGGAAAATGACCAAACGTACAGAAAATCTGTGTACTATCTCCTGAGATGCACTAAATGTAAAACAACTATCTCTCCTTACCCGCAAACATTCGGCAATTGGACAACCGGTTGCCGTCTGTATGAACCATTGGATGGTCGCCTTCTCGCAAATCGCCGCGTACACTTTCGGGTCGTACACCCAAATGCGGTAGAAGTTGTCGTAATTGCCACCGAGTGGCACAAACTTGCTAGAAACGCAGACGGCTCATGGGAAGGCGACGCAGACACTGGAGAACAAGGTAAAATTCTCCAGGTGTCGACAAAGAAGCCGGGTGACACACAGTACTGGACAGTGCTTCAGTATGAAGTCGTGGCATAGCTTTTGCCTGAATGTAATGGTTTTGCTTTCAGCCATTCAAACTACCAACATGAAGATGCTCCGATATTGTATTGTATAATCTCTAATAGTGTACTATGTAAACATAATCTATGTCATAGCATTGTTATGAAGAAATGATTATGTATAAAGGATGTTTCAACGAATACAATTACGTGGATATTCCCTGTGAATGATACAAAGAAATGTAATTATCTTTGAGAAATGCCCATCTTACTCAATGTCTCAAGTTTAGCTGTGCATTGAAACACCTTATATGGAAAGGGTGTGTTTTAGAAACTAAAGAACATGCTGTTGTAGATGCTTTGTTGTTAGCCATTTATTTGTAGTGATCTATCTATAGATATGTTTGCTTTTTCCTGTAAACAAATAAATTGATGTGTATCCATCTTCTGAAGTGAGATGTATCTAATGAACAAGTTGGTTACATTGTTCTAGCAGCAATTCAACTTACATACAATCTGTGCTGAGAAAGATCTCACAGCAATGCTTCTTTCAATATGAAATAAAAGTCATGGTCAGACCAGAAAGATCAGGTGTCGCCCAGTCTTTGTTTGAAGGAATGGGTACATGGGTTCTACACCCGCGCCGCCATCTTGGATCTCCAATCAATTCAAGTTTATATAGCAACCTGTCTGTGTTGTTTCGCGTTGCTGTCACGGGATAGAGGCCACGAAGACTTCTATGGCGTAGCAGTAATAACCTACTGCCAGGTAAGTGAAATTTAGATAAACGTGTATTTTTAGGATGTGTTTTGCCGTTTTCGGTAGTAAAAGGTTTGAGGATCATTCTTGTACATGTATCTAAACAAAATATGGAAGGCTTTTACAAACACTGTTCCGAATTTGAGCTACCATTTCTATTTTCTATCATCGGTTTCGTGACGTAGATGCTATGTGTGCATGAGCTATTCCGTATGATGTACCAGTAATTTCACGTGTGCGTGCATCTATTGCTTATTTTTTTGTATATGCTGAAAATCTTATCCAAATTGATATGGTGCTAGTTTAAAACATTATTTTCTTTTGACATCTTATAGATAATGACGTTCTTCTGACAGAGATCTCAGGTTATAGCCTCGCTATGGGCTGTTCTTGTTCAAAATCGAGGAAGGTGGGCGTCGTTGGAGAGCGACGCCCGATAAGAGTCATCTCGAATGAAGATTCAACAGGTCTTATGGTGCAAAACAACGACAGAGCTGATGCCATAAAAGTGGAGAAGAGAACCCTGGCACCCCGTAAAAAGAAAGACCTCATCCCTGACGTCAAAGTGTTCAAAGACTTGGACGAACGCGCAGTTCAGGTAACATGGATCCTTGTCATTTGTTGCAGCAGTACTTTTTGTTTAAAGCAACATATGGTGGGAGTGTGTACAATATAAAGTACCTAGCCTGTTTACAATATAGCATCTGCAAGGCCTTTCTATGGGGGTTATGGATAGTGAAATTTGTCGAAAGAAAGCGAATAGTAGGCTGAGAGAGTGAGTCCACCGTAAGAATTACATTTTTCCCTCCCAATTTCTCCTAACTGAAGACGGAAGATTAGACGTACATATACTTGTCATGGATGCATTGCCTGCAATTTTCCCACTTAACGCTTATGCATGTACAGAAAAAAATAGCGGTGTGGGCTTGCACTAAATGTTGAGACTTTTACTTCATTGCTTTGTACTGTAGCCAGATACGTAGCGGCAATGCGCATAACTAAAAATCACGGCGTTTATAAAGATATATAGGGCAAATATAGTACATATACATGCAATCTTAACTATAAGCTTATAATATGCATGATAAGTTTTCTGCCATCTAATACACGATACGGTGTCACACGATCAGACATTGGTCTTTGGACATAGACATGCTTACATTCTTACATGTCTTACATTCTAAGCATTTCATGTGACTGTTGTGAGTTTGCCCTGCGAAATGGTCGTACTTTAGGGAAATGATTTGAGGTTATAGATATATGATATCCCAGCAATAATTCCTTATCTTACGCCAAACAGCAGTTACCCAAGCAACTAGATATGATTTTGGAGAGTAACTGTTCGAGTGACTGCTTTTTGGTGTATTTTATTACTTGGATGTCTAACCTTCATCGACGCAATAATTCTTTATCTTTAAAGGGTCCCGAGGGCCATGCTACCATCAAGGAGCTAGTCCTCTACCTAATCAAGACTGCCAAAACGCCTCTGGAAAAGGCACGGATCCTGTTCCGCTGGGTGACGTCACACATCCAGTATGACGTAGTGTCCTACGTCACCGGTGGTCCCGAAGAAGTCGGGCCGGAAGGCGTGTTCAGGAAGAGGATGTCGGTGTGTCAGGGCTACGCGGATCTGTACAAGAACATGTGCAGGTAGATTCCATATTTAACTATTATTATTTAAGCTATTGGGCAATCAAGTCTCCTCTGTGACAGGTCAATGCCAAGTTACAGATCTTAACAAAACCTTGATAACTTTTTTACCTATGATTTGTTTACATACCTGAAAAAAATTGTGATCATTGTTTTGATATTTGCCCTCATAGATTGGCTGAAGTGAATTGCGTCACCATCAGTGGCCGTTCTAAAGGTGGGTCTTACAGAGTGGGCGATAAGTTCGGTCCTGGTTCTGACCATGCGTGGAACGCAGTGGAGATAGACGGGAGGTGGTACCTGCTGGACTGCACCTGGGCCGCCGGAAACACTGACCTTCAGAAGAGGACCTTTGAGTTCAAGTATAATGAGCACTACTTTTTTACTGATCCAGAAGTGTTCATCACGGACCACCATCCAATGGACAATCAATGGCAACTGTTAAAAGAGCCAGTGTCCCTTGACATTTTTGAAAACCAAGTGCGTTTTGAGACCTCATTTTTCAAACTCGGCCTTTTGCCTAAGTTTCTGAGTCACACCATGAGCCCAGTTTGTACACAAAATGGAGAAGCGACCATTTCTATCAAAATCCCTGAACCAATGGCCTTTATGTGCCATTTTTATCCATCTGATGGCGGATATGCTCAGAATGAAAACGTACTGCACGAAATCGTTGATAACGTGGCCATGTTCAAAGTGGCACCAGCTCAAAAGGGACGTTTCATGTTGCAAATATTTGGCAAACTTGGTACTGCCACTGGGCAACAAAACCAAATCTGCTCGTACATAATTGACAGTGCAGGTCCAATGACTGGCTACTTGCCGTTTCCGCGATTGAAAACCTCTACATGGGGTCCTGGTCCATGGCTCCTTGACCGGTTCATTTCTGATATCAGTCATCCTAAAGCCATTATCACACTCGATGAAGGAGATACAAAGCTAACCTTCACGGCCACACGCCTCCTTCACTACAAGTGCGACATAAAAGAAGATATAATAGATGAAAACATGTACCGCATTTGGGATAGTCATGCATTTTTCGAAGTAGACTGTCAGACAGTTAGCGTCTACGCCAGAGCACCTAAAATGGGCCAGTTCATTCTCACAATCTGGGCAAAAGAAGAAACAGACCAGAAGTATAGCAAGTGCATTAACTACCTACTTAAAAGTGATAAATGTAAAGCCCATGTTTCTCCTTACCCCAAGACATTCAACAATTGGACAAACGGTTGCCGTCTGTACGAGCCATTGGATGGTCGTCTTGCCGCAAACCGGCGCGTTCATTTCCGGGTCGTCTACCCAAATGCGGTAGAAGTTGTCGTAATTGCCACCGGCAAGTGGCACAAACTTGCCAGAAATGCAGACGGCTCATGGGAAGGCGATGCCGACACTGGAGAACAAGGTAATATTCTCAAGGTGTCAGCAAAGATGCCAGGTGACACACAGTACTGGACAGTGCTTCAGTATGAAGTCATGGCATAGCTTTTACGTGCATGTACATGCTTTAAGGCATTGAACCTATGAACGTTGATGTGTAAAGACTGAACTGTAAGACGTTCCAGCGAATACAGATGAAGAACTTGCAACAGAAGTGGATGATGATTCAGCGAATACAGATGAAGAACTTGCAACAGAAGTGGATGATGATTATGGTGACTTAATTGTTACGTGTATATCAAGTTTGATGTACATTGAAACACCCCATCTAGCGTTTTAGGATTGGGTCTGGCTTTATGTGCATAGTTGTTAATGATTTACGTGTGATGTTCTAAAGATAAAATGTGTGTTTCTTATCCCTGTAAACACACCAGAATATGACATCAAATTGTGTTGCATTCATTCATTCATTGACAGGAATTTAATGAACAGTTTGCTTGTACTGCTCTAGCATCAATGTATATACAATCTGTACAATTCACATATGTGTATATACAAACATGTATCTTTCAATGTACAACCAGATATGTTCAATATACAAAGAGAATATTTTCTGTAACATCTGATAATGGATTTCAATGTTGTGTCAAGTACAAATATCACATGACATCTCTTAGCAGCTTTTGCTTTTTACGTTTTGTCGTACGTGTTCTATCTTTGGTATGCAATGTGGTAATATTCAGTGTTTACATTTTGTGGTATACATTATGTACATATTATGTTACAGCTTGCTATGAATATCAACACAGATGATTCAAATCCAGATAACATTACAAATAGCTAAATCAATACATGTAGGTCTTAGTGTTTATATCACATCCTTGGTGTACAATATGACTGGAATATTTCTGCGTAACGTTCCACTTGTTTTCTAAGCGTTTTTTTCTGTATTTCATGCTGAAGATACATATTATAGGCTCTCTTTCTGTGACAAAGGTGGTCAAAGGCACACGTGCGTCATGTCAATCCATACATTAAAAGAAACAGCAATGTAATATACAACATAAGATATGCCAAAAAGCAGTTACTCAAGCAACTGGATATGATTTTGAAAACGGTCAGACGTTTCAGATAGCATCCACTATCCTTCGTCAGTGACACTGGCGATAATGTCTGAAAGGTCTGACCGTTTCCAAATCTATCCAGTTGCTTGTGTAACTGCTTTTGTCATATCGTATTACCTGGGTGTCTAATCTTCATCGACACAGCATAAGATACATTTCCTAATTACCAGAAGGTACCAGCCGTTCATTTTGTTTACAATTTTGATTGCAACCAATTAACCGGTTTCCTGTCCATAGTCGACAGCTTAAACAACATGATAAATGAGAAGAACTCGTTCCAAATTTCCCTCCATTTTCAACCAAAGCGTTAAATCTCCAGGCGCTCCGGTGTTGACGCCACTTTCCCATGATCCCTTGTCATCCTTGGTGAGGTTCGTCCGGTCACCAGATGCTAGCATAACCCACAATCCCTCCGCTGAGGGACAGGTGACCCGGAAGTGAATGTTTTGCTTTGATGGAAGGCTGCCATCTCTTGGCTCGTGTAGTTCACAACCTGCACAGAAGAAATCACAGATATGTCATTATGACAACTTTAAACCTAACAGTAACCGTGGAATATCTCTAACAAATAGTGCTTCCGGATACTGGCTATTTGAAAAACAAAAACAAAACAAAGAAAGTGTAAAATGTAGCATCCATAGATAAATGTGGTCCCAGGGCAAAGCCTGTACTAGTAAAGTGCATGCCTTATGATTAATGATAGACTTATAAACTGTACATTGGAGGGATTAGTGGTGTGAACTTTTTATGACATACCCCGGGGCCACTCATTTACGAGTGGGAAGAGCGGACGGTCATCCGTAGCCTCATCACACCTCAGTAGGTAGTAGATCTTGTCGTTGGCGTCCTCTTCCCAGATGGACAGTGCGTAATATCCCTCCGCCGGCAGACGCGCGCAAATCGTGATCTTGTTCCCCACAGTCTCCATGAAGTGATGCTGTGGAGGAAGGCATTCTTCGTCGACGTTTTGGATGACGCAGGAGTTAAATGCATTCTCTGCCTCTATTGTGATGCACGCTTCCCCTGACTTTGCGACAACTACAGCAGGTATATGGCTGGCGTTGGACAACTTCCCATTGGCTAAATGAAGTCCAGGACCCCATAGGTAGCCATGGGTCTTTGGGAAGGTTCTAAAGTTTTCTTTCGGCTCATTGCATTGGATGAGGTAGCTGCAGACTTCCACTGACTCCCAATCAGCTGTCGTCGTCCATAGCTTCATGACGAAGGTGCCAACATCCGGTGGGAAGATTTGAATGTGCGCTTTCCCGGCAATGATCTGGTGGAGCACGTGACCGGTGATTTCATTGTCTCTGTCGTCCACCGTAAAGAGTTGAGTCGAAAAGTTCGTGGCTTTAGAGAACTCCACGGATAGTTTAACTTCTCCTTGCTCTGTTTTCAGCACAGCTTCTTTGTGACTGACAT
Source organism: Branchiostoma floridae (assembly GCF_000003815.2). NCBI lineage: Eukaryota > Metazoa > Chordata > Leptocardii > Amphioxiformes > Branchiostomatidae > Branchiostoma > Branchiostoma floridae. The sequence continues at coordinate 9,496,538 of NC_049996.1, forward strand.
ATTTTAGGATGCCGTCTTGGATGGCTTTGCCCGGTCCGTACGGTTGCCCGTATTCGTCGACGTTTGGTTCATCACAGTAGATCACGTAATCGCAAAGAAGTTGCCAGTCCATATTTTCCGACACTGTGAAGATGTTCAGTGCGTAGTACCCGTGTTCGGGAGGGATAACTTTGAAACATGCCTGATCGTAGACCATCTCAAACAGAATTGCACCTTTTATTTCGTTGTCCGCATCGCCTGCTTTGAACAGTTGTGCTGCAAAGTCTGTGTCTTCTGACGTTTTCATTGATATAGTGACTTCGCCGTCTGCAGTTTTTGCAAGCGCTCTTGGTTGGTTGGTTTGTAGTATCGTTCTTTCCTCCAGTGCCAGCCCAGGTCCCCATACACAACCGTCTTTGTCAGGAAACGGTTCCACGTCATCTTTGGCTGTCTCACAATTGATGACGTAGTCACAAATGGGGTCCCAGTCACAACCGTCCGTTACAGTGAACAACGACAGTTTGTATTTACCACTATCAGGTGGGACGACTCTGAAGTGTGTCTTTCTGTCCACTATTTCTGTCAGGACAGCCCCCTTGATGTCATTTTCTGCGTCATCAATGCTGAAGAGTTGACCCGATGCATTATTGCATTCCGGTAGCTCTGTGGTGATGGTACATTCCCCATCTTTTGTGTCGACTACAGCTTCAGTATGGCTGACACTTTTGAGTCTTTTTTCTCTCAGCGCGACGCCTGGTCCCCAGACAGCACCATCGTTATCAGGGAAGACGTCATCGTCCTCTAACGATTCTTTACAGTCGATGATGTATTCTACGAAAGGTTGGAAATCTTGTTGCCCGGAGTCAGACGGACTGACGTATATCTTCAGCGCGTAGAAACCTGTTTCGGGAGGCGCGAGTCGGAAGCGTGCCGCCCCGTTCACAACTTCGTGTAGCATACACCCTTTTACGATATCCTCTTCCCCATCTTTGCAGAGCTCGCAGGAGAAGTCCAGGACATCCTTGGGTTCAAGTTCAACTGTCACCTCCCCGTCTTCCGTTTGCAACACCGCCACTGGGTGGCTGACCTTCACCAGGTGTCCTCGCTGAAGTTCACCGCCAGGACCCCATAGGTGACCGTCATTGTCGGGAAACCCTACAAAGTCTTCCTTCACTTCACTACAGTTAACCAGGTAGGCACAAACCATTTCCCAGTCCCCCTCTTCTGTTTTGCACGTCACACAGAACCTGAAAGATCCCGTTTGGGCCGGTACTACACGAAAATATCCCGTGTTTTTAATTATTTCGTACAGAACGCTCCTCTTGATCGGTGTTGTGTCATCTTCTTCCGTCATTTCCCAAGAAAGATCGATGTATTTTGGAAGATCAACTCTAAAGATAATTCCACCGTTTTGTGTTTCCTTGACGCCATCTTGGAAGCTCAGGTTGGTAGGCTGTAGGCCACATGCGTAGAATGCGGGGGTGAGGTGGACCTCGCTTTCGAATTGGTCCAGGGTTTTGGGTTCTTCCAACAGCTGCCACTTGTCGTCCAAGGGGAGGTGGTCCAGTACCATCATCTCTGGATCTGAAAGAAGGAATGAATGAATTAACAAATTGAATGAAAGAATGAATGAATGAATGATTGGTGTATTACGTCATTGAGCGACATACAGCGACAAAAAGGGGCAGCCTACTTTGGCTGCATTGCAGTGTGCTTTACAATAGCGATAAACAATTATACATAATCTAAACATTACAAATCTCACAATATTTACTTTTAAAATACCTGAATGTATACACACAGAAGCCTATTGTCAACGCTAGCCCCTTGAGTTGTTTCTTGTTGGGTATGTCGATAATGTAAGGTAGTGTGCTCTCCCTATACCTAGCAACTCTACATTGGAATTGCGTTATCAACAACAAACGCGTAAAATGTATGTGGTGTGTTAACTACGACTGAAATTGTTTATATACTCAGTGATATTGTCACTTATTCCAGGTTGTACTAGCTTGTAGTATCTTCAATACTAATTATTAGGGCTGGGTACCGGTACAGAAAATTCAGGTCCAGGTCCGGTTCAGGTCCAAAGGATCAGGTCCAGGTCCGGACCTGAACCTGGACCTGATGCAGTATGACTCATACCAATGGTCCATTTCACAACAAAGAAATCGGTTGGGTGGAGTATTAGACTTACACTGGCGTTTTAAAATCCTACAACGCTATTTGCACCTGTGCGATTGGCTATAAAATTTAGTAGAAGTTACTATAAACTCTACTCTACTTCACTCTTGTTATTTTCTTCCACCTACAAGCGCCAAAACGTGTGAATACCGGATAAAATAATCTGTTAATTTTCTAATCGGTCCAGCATCAGGTCCACCTAATTTTTTCAGGTCCGGTTTTTCTGGACCGGTCCAATAAGAAAAACCGGTTTTGTACCGGTACGCTGTACCGATACCCAGCCCTACTAATTATACCAGAAATACTTTGTATATGTAGGAACTTCACACTTTATAAATACACCCAAACAATACTTCACTCCCTGTGGGGTTACGAAAAAGCCACTGTTTCGGGTACTGTTACTGTTTACACTTGGGTATTGCATTTTCGTGACCTACGCTCCAAGAATGATGTACGTTAACTTGGTCGACTCACAACAGTATCAGACATATCAATATCAATACAAAACTAAATAAGCAACATTTGCAACCAAATACATAATGGTACATGTTTACCTTCACGTAGTCTAGCCTAACTACACCTCCAGTAACCATGGTGACAGTCGTCTATTCCAGGTCATTGGCCTCATTTGTTTTGTAGAAGAAGAGGGGAAAAGAAAAGGAACAAAAACAAAATGTTTCCCTTCCATTCAAGGTAAACATAAAACATGTAACCCCTCCATAGATTCATACCTGCGAGGAAGCGGTCTTCATTGTAGTTGAAGATGAAAGTGTTCCTCTGTGTGTCCACCACACCTGCCCCCCAGGTGCAGTCTAACAGGTACCACCGCCCGTCTATCTCCACAGCGTTCCAGGTGTGGTTGTACTCTTCCTTAAACTTCCTGCCCACCTTGTAGCCGACACCCTTAGACTTCCCACAGATCTCCTCACACCGGAGACCTGCAAGGCTGAGGGGGACAAATAAAATATAGTTTTATTTTTAATATCTTATGGCTCTATATTGTGTGTGGTTGTGTTTGGTCCAGAACCCAGAGGTCATGGGTTCAAATCCTATTATGCTACCGATCATGTGCCCTTTTGGAAAGGCATTTTACAGGACTTTCCTCACTTCACCCAGATGTAAAAGTGGATACCTGACTTTGGTTGGGGAGGTAAGATACAGTGGAAGGAGAGGGGTGGGCTCCGCTTTCTAATATCATGCCCCAGACACAGGGGATAACAACGTTAAACCACTGCCCGTACGTACTTAAAAGGCCATAGGACTACTTTAACCTTGATCTCTTTAATCATGGCTCCATAAATGCGTATATATATACCTAGACGTTTTGATCAACGTTACAGATGTAAGTATATTTGAACTAACGTCAGGTGTATTTTTTTTTATTCTGCTGCAGATATACGGAAAACATTATCCTCATCCTTCATATCCTGGCCAAATACCGATATCTATTGATATCTCTATATATATATATATCACTAGTCCATCATTCCTCAGCCGTTAGCAAGAATCTACGGTGACCCTTTTGGCCATATAACAGCAGTATTATGTACGACACTACAACCTCCACGACTGTTCTGAGAAGTATTTGCTAACGCAAACCTGTCCCATATGTGAGGACCCTGACCGATGACTGACCCGTAAGCTTATGTAATGGTCACGCCAGTATTGGAAGACACAAGACAGAACAAATATGCGCGGTTGTGTTGTAGAACGCCATATAATACCACAAGTGAACCGACACGTGGTTTTCAATGCTAAGCACACAGTCTGTGAATGGCTTTATTTGCACTGACTGCACGCCGATACCGACCTGTTTTACTGCATGGGTTACACTATTGACAGGTAAAGCGTAAAGCATTTGGAAGAATGGCTGCATTTTCGCCAAGTCATTCGTGGCCGTAAGACGAAGGGGGCACGTTCCCTTTTAGTCTAAAAATACCCTGGGAACATTGGACGAGTCACGGAAAATTACTGAAGAGTATTCGTGGTCATTGTTGAAATACCGGTGTCAAACTTGGACAAGGTCGTCATGAAATCTTTTGACATTTTCACAGAATGTGTTTTAGAAAATCATATGTACATCCGCGCCCTTTTGTCCTTGATTGAGGTCTCTTTGTGCGGATGACTTTGAAGCACGCCAGCTATATCTAGCTTAAAAACATGACATGGTTTATACCCCCCCCCCACCCCCCCCTAAGCTGGTTGATTAATCAGATCAGTATAAATTGACCTATTCAGATTTACTTCCCCAATCGATGCTGTTTGCTGCGGTATGCTACATCTAAGTGAGAAATGCCCCAAACCCGTAAAGATTTAAGACGCACATACAGGCATTATATATGTGCATCTTGTATATATACGGGCACAGTAGGAAAAGGCTTCGATGCGATCCGAACGCCCTCCTCCTTTTCCACAGAACTCTGCAGTATTTCTATCTACAAGATCATCTCTAAGAAACAAAGAGTATCTACTTTCTTTCATATCTTTCTTCAGCGTCACTGACGAAAAATAGTGGATATTATACTAAACGTCTGACCGTTTCCAAAAAAATCATATCCAGTGCTTGAGTGCTGCCTTTTGGCGTATCTTATTACCTGGATGCCTGACCTGCATCGACGTAAAGATATCTCTTACCTGCACATGTTCTTGTAGAGTGCGGAGTACCCTGAGCAGACGGCACTGCGTCTGGTGAACACTGCCTCAGCCGTCATGTCGGGAAAGCTAGGGAAACAGATAACGTTTAAACTAGGATTCATTCACTTGTCTGTATCGGAACGTATTCATCCACTTTTTTTTATCACGTCGTAATTTGATGCACATTAGACAAAGATCTAACACTGACGAAATGTAGTGGATTCTGTCTGAAACGTCAAACCGTTTCCAAAATCTTATCCACTTGCTTGAGTAATTACTATTTGGCGTATCTTATTACCTGGATGTCTAACCTTCATCGAAAGATCGAGCACTGCCTCCATATTTTAAGAGGTGATAGTCCCTTGTCCTGAATGCTATTATAGAAACCTGGCATTCAAACCCTATTATAGCTGTTTAGTCTCATCGTTATTTGAGAGGACATAGAGACTACTACTATGCAACTGAAATACGGTTGGGTACCATGATACTGTCGTGTAACAGTTGTAATTATCAACGTTAAGCGTCTAGACATATGACAACCTGTAATTCCAAAGACTTAACAACCCACCTTCCGGACATGAAGGCCGGGACGTCATACTCTATTCTGGCGGTGACCCATCGCCAGATGGACCGAGCCTTCTCCAGGTCCGTCCCGGCGCGACGCAACAAGTAGTCCACCGTCTTTTCTATGGACTCCTCTTCACTTTCAGGCGTCTGTAGTAGATATCGTAGAAGTATATTCAGGAAAATATCACATTTGTTTTAGTTTGAAGAAAATCATGATAAACTTGCAAATGTAAAGTACAATGCCGACAATTTTTATAATTATTAAGTATTTTTTAAACACTTTATATTCTTTCATACAAAAATTCAAATTAAGTGTTCTGTTTTCTAATTAGATTACGATATCATTTATCTACATGTATATACTAGTATATTATCCTATGGCTTAAGTATACTAAAAGAAGACGTATACCAACATTATTGCAAGAAAAATGAGTGACTGCAATTTACCTGCAGGGCATATTCGTCAAGGTCTTTAAAGACTCCGATGTCTGAAATTAATTGTTTCTTGGGGATTCCAAGAAGCGGAGTATCCCCGTCTTGCAACACTGTCTCTTTTTCCGAAGAGTCGCCAAAAAGCACGACGATACTTGCAGGGTCGGCCCGAGGACCCGAAGGTGGATCTTCGTATTTTCTCGGGCGCCGGTTCCGCTTCCGAATCTTCTTGACCACTCGTTTGGATTTTCTCTTCATTTCTACAATGGCGTGCCAACTCAGGACTTTGTTTCTTGACTTGGTGATCAGATATTTCTGGCGCATCCTTCTTGTCTTTTCTTCTCCGGCCTTGCTACTTTTGGACGTCGACGTCTTCTCGAATTTGTCCGAATCGCCGGTACCATTCGTGATGACAGTCTCGTCGATTATTTTCCCGACCACGCGCCCATTGTCTACCGTCATGACAAGAGGTTGGAACGATGCCTTGCTCATGCGGCCATCTTGTTGTCCCGTCGGCGGTCTGACATCCCTCGAGCCACCGCAGCCCATGTTGAACGCTCCGTCCTGCGCCTTGCTCGTAAAAATGTCACAAAACTTGCCACAAAATTCCTTTCGTCTCAGCCATGATACATTCCCTTAGTCACGACAAGTGGATACACTGCACACCACCCGAGGTATCATTCCTACAGCGGACTAAAGTATGTGATCACCTGTCTTTTGTTTACAACAATGGAAGAGGCGTGTCTGTTGTGCCCTGTTACACCCTAGCTACCCTAGAAACCTCCAACATGGCGGCTCACCAGTCAAAAGCGCCGTCTAACATCTGACCAAAATGATTAGCACAACGATTGTGTCGCGTTCAAGGAGCATAATCAAATCATTCTGCCGTTCTATCCGATAATACTGGGAATAAAAGACACGGGTATTGAGTTTCGGTTAAACATTTGACGGGAGTCTTTAGTAGAAAGCCGACTTGATCACCTGTTGGGATATTGCATGGTGACCTCGCGCGTGAAACATGACGTCATTCCTGTCAATCGCCCTCTAGGTCATTTGCACCCATGTTTGATAAGACAACAACTTAGCTGTTACAAAACACTTAGAAGTCCGTCAGCAGTACTTGAATGGCCCAATGTCTAGATTAAGTAAATACTGTACCCGCACCCATGTTTGCCATTTGCTTATGTAGTTTATGGTCTAAGACATCGAGCTTGCTTAAGTCTCTGTTGCTATGGCAATTGCAGAAGCAGCAGACGACAGGTGCCTCGGTCTTCAGACATGCGACAGTTGCTTCGCTTTACTGTGTACCGAGCAATAGCTAATGCAGTTGTATTTGCTTCCGCTACGGCGTCCTTTTTCAATCACCCGTGCTTAGGGCCAAACTGATTTGATGATATGGATGACATCCTCTGTTCAACTTAAAACTGGTGCGGCACGAAAAAAAGTTGGGCAAGTGGTCAACTAGGTTGGACAGATGACTGAACATACACAACATGATATAACAATTAATAGAGTCTACATATCAGTCCTTTTTACATAATGGACTGTCTGTCTTTGCAAGACTTTTTTCTGAACGCACAGCATTCATTTTTCTGCTTAGTTGCGCTGATTAACATGGAAATGGAAAAATATACGATAGGAAAAGAATATTTACATCCGCGACAGTAGTATTCGTTTTCCTATATTTTTGTCATTTTAAGGCACGTATTTACTCAGTTTTAAGATATTTTTGTACAATGTACAGTACTGTTGCGAACTTTAATTCTATTTTGGAGCAGATGGCATCATAGAATTAAGTCAAGGAGGCCTAATGGAGGCATTGATACATTTTCAGTACAATGACTAGTAAGTAGCCTGGAATTTGGATGCCCTTTGTATCATTCTGTCACACAAACCTAATGCCAACAACAAACATTGTTGTCAATGACCTATTTTTTTTACGTAACGTAAAGACCTACCACTAGCTATAGGGAGAGATCATCAGGATGTTTAAAGAGCTTTATAGGAGAAAATGCTTACAACTTTTGATGTATTTTTTTCTATTCACAATATATTTGTCATTGTAATGATTGATTGTGCGTTAATTGCTCACCGATGAGGTGGAGTACATGGGAAGAACTGTAACGTTATACTTCAAATGGGATTCACATCAACAAAGGTACACAGGCCTGATATCTGTGCAGTAGGCAGCATTGTAGCGGTCTTAGGTGAAACTGGGTCAGACAACAGTACTAGTCCATTTACTGACGACAAACTGCACCCTTTTCAGCGCTTCTTGTATCATATTACCGCACTATCAACATTACTAAATTGACTGTTGCCGTCGTTGTACAATATGTCAAAAAACACTTTTCCTCAGATTTTTTTCAACACCATCTTAAAAGACGAAATGTGACAAGCGGAGATTGTTTTGCTTCGCTGCTCATGGTTGCTAACGTTATTACTGCATTACAATGTAGTATACAGTATTACTGTGTCATATAGGTACAGCACTTTGTAGGTCCTATCAGAATCGCTAGGTGGTGTCTGTAGACCTCATCATGTGCTGTATGTGCATGTAGATATAGATGAATTAAGACCTTTATTGTACATATATATATATGCACACATATATATACCCACTACATTAATTACAGGTCGCAACAATATATGACACTACAAGTTGTACTGACTTTCTAAGTTTAATATAAGAATAAACACATCCAAACAAGTCTGGAAAACAGCATACTACGTGAAGATACATGTAAGACATTGAAATTTACAAATGTCAGTAATACTTTCTACAAAAGTACTTGCTTACATCACTTTTGTCCTGACGAGAAATTAATCCATGGAGGTATTATGTTTACACTCATGAGAATACATTTATGGTTTATATTAGTTAGTTCCATATCCAATACGTGTAACAAATGCGTGAGCAAAGTCTTGGTCTCATTTAGAATGATCCAAGTTGGAGGCATAGATATGTATATTTACAAATATAATCACATCATCGAAAGGCTGCAATTATGTACAAGTTCGTTTACGGCTATCACGACCAGACACGCCAAAGGGGGTTCCCCAGGGTACGATACTCGACCCACTTTAGAAGTTAAGGTTTGCGTTCTTTTTAAATTTGTTTGCAGCCTTGATGGTGACTAGAGGCGTTGACCAGACACCACCAGCAATCTCTGCCGGCGAAGGAGACCAAAATCTCTTCCCTGTCTTCTTGTCGAACACGTACTCTCTCCCCGTCACTGGAGATACAACAGACATTTGAGTTTGTGAAGATCCTTCTTATGTATAGGAGTAACAGCATGTTGTGCATGTAACACTGTCGAACGACGTATCTGAAACGTCTGACCGTTTCCAAGATCATATCCATTTGCTTGAGTTACTGCTATCTGGCATAACTTATTACCTGGATGTCTAATCTTCATCGGCGTAGCATGTTATGCTACTTTGAACACAAGGCAAGCTCTCGGGCATATAATGCAATTACTTACCTGGGTCGATGGCATAACCGTCGTTTGGACCAGGGGCTAGTCTTGACCCTTTTGGTACCTTATGCAAACATGAAATATGGAAAACATCTTACAAAATGGCATAGTATGACACAGACGATGTGTGGTACTGTATGGTATGTTCTTCATGAAAATAATTGGAAATCGATCTAAAATCGATATCATTTCTCTACATGTCGAATATCAGTACAAACTAGAGTGAAAGAAATACAGAAAAAGGAAGCAAAACATACGATCATGTTCAGATTATGATTTCAATACACTTACGGTATTGTTTGGAACAGCTCCAGGCAACGTGGGATTAAAGGAGCCCGCTGCGGCCCCTGCGCCGAGACCAGCGGCTATCCCTGCACTTGCACCTGCACCCGCCGCCACCCCTGCACCTGCACCTGCACCTGCACCCACCGCCACCCCCGTCCCCGTGCCCGCTGCCGCCCCTCCCGCCCCAGCTGCCGGACCCGCAAACTTGCTGCTTGCAGTAACTGGTGCCTCCTGTCCCGACCCTCCGGATCCGCCGTTCTTTAGGATAGACTTTTTCCCGGCCGCGTTGCTGTTTGCCGCCACGGCCGCAGCCGTACCACCGACGGCGGCTCCACCCGCTACAGCCCCCGCCGCTGCTGCGGTGTTCGGGCCGAAGGCTTGTTTGGGCGGTTTGGTACCGTTGTAAGGGGGGAGTTCGATTCCCTTGTCACTGCTGAAATAGATGATGTGGGGTATACAATGAATATTGATTATGATTTAAAAGTAAGTTGTGGAAATGGGCATTTCATTTTCATTAGATGATAGTAATTTGTACTTGCGGTTGTCATAAACTTTCCCGGACTCACTCGCCTACCCAAAGATGCCATCATGGCCGGTCCGTCTGGCGGACCGACTCCCTATTACTATTCCCTCTGTCAGTCCTGTTTCTACTATTTGACCAGCGATCCGCGGAGCCTGGTAGAGGCTGGCCATTCTATTGTATAAGCGTTTATCAAATCAAAGCTGAGAAAGGTTTTTCGTTTATTCAATGTAAATATATGCTACAACGTTGGAGGCGGACATACTTCTTTCCATTGTTTGCCTTTTGGTTGTTGGCCTTCAGAGGGTTCGACTCTCCGTCGGCAACCTTCGGCTTTTTTCGGCAAGTGGCGTAGACGCAGTAGGCCGCCATTGCGATAACCAGGAGCGCCAATAGACACAGGAACACAACGGCGATGATGCTCTCTGTGAAGCTTATCCAGGGTGTGGCTGGTGTCACGGTTGTAGTACCTTGGGTTGCTGCGTTTAAGGGAAATATGCAAGACTTCATAAACTGCCTGTTATGTGTTGGTCACATCAACCGCTAGATGGCATTTCTATCCTTGGAAACTGCAAGTCGTTTTTGACTGTACTTTGTATGTGTACCTGTATGTGTCGCTTTCTGCATATACGGTACTTCTCCATAGCTGAACTTTGAGACTACAAATGTACCTCAGACGTTTTGCTTTGATAGCACCATTCACTACTGACACTATGCACAAAGTGTGCATGTATGTCTAAAAGGTGCAATTGCCCGTACTTACTGAGTTGTATAGCCGTGTAGACCGCTATGAAGCCCTGGTACGTGAAGGACCCGTCAGATGTGAAGGATACAGACATGGTGTTTCCCGAGGAGGTAAAGGTGGCAGGAATACTTTGTCCACAGTACGTACCTGTAGAGTAGGAAGAATATTGGTCTTAGTGTTCTTAGATTGATATTATGGCGTGCACAGTTAAGAGGTGAGGTGTAGAAAGAGAGGTGTAGAGAGAGAGAGTGAATGAGTAAGTGGGCGAGTGAATGGGAGTGAGTGAGTGAGTGAATGTGTAAGAATGAGTGAGTGCGATTGAGTGAGTGAATAATCGAAAGATTGAGCTAGTATATGAGTGAGTGAGTAAGTGAGAGTGGGTGAGTGAGTGAGTGAGTAAGTGAGTGAGTGAGTGAGTGAGTGAGTGAGAGTGGATGAAAGTGTAAGAGAGAAGGAGATAAAGTTAGTGATGGAAAGTGCAAAGGAAACACTTTCACCTAGCTCTGACTAATCAAAATGAACGTTACTATGATGTTGATGGCTGTTCCTGTAAAACCTGACTGCGTACCTGCCAAAGTCTTGGACGACCCTGTCCCCTGGTAGACCTTGACATAATCCTTGGTACAGTTGGGGTCAGCAGTGCTTGGTTCCAACACAAAGGCGTTAAACTGCAGCTGTATGACCAAGCCAGCCCCCACAGCTATAACCCACTCACAGTAGGCGTTGTTCAGGTACGGGAACGGGTAGTTCATGGAGGACACCGAGCCGTACTGGTCCGTCAGGACGCCGCTGTCAGGGCACGTCGTGTTCGGGGCTGTAAAATATCCCAAAGTTAACTATGTAATCTCCCACAATGGGTAACGTTAGACATGTCTTTCCTCACTCATTTTTAACGCTCATGTAATCATAACATGCATACACGCTGTCAGGACACGTCGTATTGGGGGCTGCAAAATATCTCACAGTTAACTGTCCAATCCTTCACAATGGGTAACGCCAGACATGTCATTCCCTAGTTCATCCTTAGCACTTGAATAATGTTAACAAAATGAGCTAGCTTCCAAATGCCATTTCTGGAACATACATCACTACAAACGAACAAACAAACAAACACACCAACTGATTATAGTATCTCCGCTTCCACGGACGCAATAAAATTTAGGAGTTTATATGTACGTAAAGACGAGGACGGCTTACAATGTCTCAATCATACTAATTGAGTTACCTAGGCTAACCATTAAATTTTACATTATGTTTGTTTGAACCTTTGTTTATTTTCGTGTGTTGTATTAAGAAAACGCATCGCAATACCTTTGGGAAAGAGCGACTGGAAAGAGACGTTTAACGCCAATTATAAGTCAAAACTGATACCTGGGGTTGTTTGCAGCTGGGTCGTTGTAACGGGTACAGTTGTTACGGCTGGTGTAGTTGGCGCTGTTGTAAGAACCGTGGTTGCTTTCGGAGTGGTCTGTACAGGTGTCGTTGTAGGTTGTGCAGTGGTTGGAGCCGCTGTTGTAACTTGCGGTGTAGTCGGCGCTGTTGTTAAAGTTTGTGTAGTTGTAGAGGGCACTGTTGAAGGCTGTGCTGTTGTTGGGGCTGATGTTGACGGCGGTACAGTTGTAGGGGCGGCAGTCGAGGGCTGCTGAGTTGTAGTGACCAGTGTCGAAGGCTGGGTGGTTGAAGGGACAGCGGTGGAAGGTGGTGTAGTTGTAGGAGGTGCTGTCGACGCTTGTGTGGTTGTAGAGGCAAGTGTTGATTGTTGTGTAGTAGTTAGGGCAGTCGTTGATGGTGGCACGGTTGTAGGAGGCGCTGTGGAAGGCTGTGCCGTAGTAGAGGCTGTAGTAGACGGTGACGCGGTAGTTGTGGCGGCTGTTGAAGGTTGTGTAGTCGTAGTGGCTGCCGTTGACGGCGATGCAGTGGTAGTAGGAACAGTTGAAGGTTGCGCGGTTGTCGCTGCTGTTGTGGTAGGTTGCGCAGTAGTGGGGGCTGCAGTTGTAGGTTGCACAGTGGTGGGGGCTGCGGTTGTAGGTTGCACAGTGGTGGGGGCTGCGGTTGTAGGTTGCACAGTGGTGGGGGCTGCGGTTGTAGGTTGTGCCGTCGTTGGTGCTGCTGTTGTAGTGGGTGCAACAGTAGTTGTTGCTACAGTCGTTGTTGTTGCAGCAAGAGTAGAGGGTATAGCCGTGGTTGTTGGGGCAGCCGTGGTCGGAGGGTTTGTTGTAGTCGGTGGAGCTGTCGTTGGAGGAGGCGTTGTCGCTGTAAATTGAGGAATTTTGTGACGTTCGAATGAAATCTTTTATATTGAGAAAAACAAATGGATTATGATATCTATCAAAGTCCATTAAGCAACTAAATTTTTTTCGCCAGATTGAGTCAATGAAACATACGTGTGACGGTGTATGTTGCTGAAAAGCCCTGTGTGTTGTCGACACCGTCGCTGATGAAGATAATGGTCAGTTCGCCTGAAGACACGGTGATGTTCGGTGGGGTTGCCCAGGTGCAGTACGTTCCTGTGTGAAAATAGGGTCTGCAGTTGCAAGTTGTGTACCACAGTATGTGGTGTACTTTTGTTACTGAAGATTTTGCTAGGCGTCGAGCTTCTTTCAAATTATGACTAAAATATACAACTACTTGTGTCTAAGGAGGTTCAACAACCGCACAACAAAAACATGTTTAATCTAAGTAAACCAGGCTGTTTAATCGATGTAGTTGAATCGATACCTCATTCTGTGGTCGCAATTCTAATGGAGTTCTCTGTCAGCTGGGCTAGCTCAATGTAATAGTCTTGCTAGGCAGCCCTAGCTGTGTGTGCTGAACAGCCAAACCAAAAAATAATCGAGTTCAATAATGCATAGTCACTTAACGGTTGTTGATTCTTACCCATGAGCACAGTGTTGGGACTGAGACCATCGTAAACCGCCACATAGTCTGCCGTACAGTTCGTGTCGTTCGGGTCGCCGACTCGGAAGTTGTCAAAGGACAGGCTGACCGAGCTCACTGCTGCGACCTGGCGGTGATAAAAGGACAACATGTTTCGCTGCCAAGATACATGCATCTGATGTGTATGCAAAGTATCCAGATACGATAAGTTGGTCAGATACAAAAAATATGATGTGAGATGATATGATATGATTGACGGCTGCTCACCTGTATTTCCCAGGTACAGTTTGAATAGCTGTCGTACGCGCTGGGATAATTCATGGTCTGCAAGGTGCCTGTCGTTGACGTCATGGTACTTCCCGTTCCGGTGCAGCTGGTGCTGTAGGCTGAAACAGAAAGCAATGCCTCAGGTACGTCATCAAAAGAAATACAATCACTTCTGTAAAGTATGGTAACATTTGACGCGAATAAAACATGTCTTTGTAGCTCAATTGGTAGCAGCACCTAGTTTCCATTAATGTAAACTAGGAAACTCTGATTTAAACCTAAGAAACGCATCCCAGTTGGGGCTGCACCCATCTTTCGGAAGGGACGTATAATGTGAGTCCCGTTTTCGTGGATGTACCTCAACACTTTGATGGGAGTGCACTAGCAACCGCTCCCATATCCTGCTTTTTATTTTGCAAGGAAAACTGCGGCCCTATGTGCCACCAGGCACTGTAAGGTGAACAACTTCATTTTGGTAGTGTCTGGCGACCAAACTAGCTTTATGCGTTTGTTACTAGAAATTTGACTTCCAACCAGTTGCACAGCATTGCAAAGGTCTGCTATCTATGTTGCCAACTAGGTACTTACATATCGGTGTCGTCGGAGCCAATGTAGTGACGATCGTTGTGGGCGCTGGTGTTGTTGTTGGAGCGACGGTTGTTGTTGTTGGGGCGACCGTTGTCGGGGCAACGGTTGTTGTTGGACATGCAGAACCAGTAGCTAGCATTTAACAAAACGATAAAAGATTTACTTCAAGGGCAAAAAGGATATGAATCTAATTACAAAAATAAACAATACTTTCTTATTACATACATGTCATTGGTGTGCCCTTACAAGAAACCAAAGAAAATACATGATTCTTTACCTGATTCCAAAAATGACGCGAGAAAGCCGCTGTTCGTGCCTGAAGAGTCGCTGGTGAAAATAACGGTCATTTCGTTCGTACACGAATACACCGTGGCCGGGGGGTAACTGCCGATACCTGAATTGGTTCCACAGTAAGATCCTGAAAAACATATTAGTTATGATTATTTCAATATCGTTTTCTATTCCAGACCTTGTGATGCCCGCGCGTACACTACACATGTACACAGTTTATCTAATAGTCTGTTCTAGATATCCTTATAGCAATCATATTAGATAAGCATTTCCATTTGATCTGCCACCCTATAGCTAGTAAGTATTTGATAGTGAGCTTCATTTTTAGCAGGTGATTGCAACGCAAATTGACGCCGTGAAACTGAGTAAAGGTGCGGTCACATTCGTCGAGAGTCGTTCGTACAATTTGTCGTAAAATTTGTCAGGACAAAGATCTAAGACAGCCTTTTCAGTAACAATATAGCTTAATATTGTACAACACATGCATGGCTATCTAAATAATGCCTTCATTTCAGTTTGCTATCATGCATTAAATGTTACCAGGGTCATAACCGAAAGCTTACCTTCTTCCGACAAGCCACTTCCTACGCCGTAGTAAACGGTAACTTTATCATTCCCCGCACACGTGAAAGTGTCGACGTCAAAGCTGCTGAAGGACAGGGCAACATACATCCCAGAGGTAACCGTTATCTCCCAGGTACAAGTGGCACTGTTGTCGTATTGTCCGCTTCCGTAGTTCATAGTGGAGAAAGATCCACTCGACTGTCCGTTGTATGTCCCGATATTCCCACATCCGGAATCCAGTCCTGCAACACATTGACGTGTCGTGTCATAAGTCAAACAACCATTCATATAGAAATGTAGCTTTATACTATTAAGTGGTGGTAATGATGAAGAAACGCAGATGGCCACCGTCCTATACCGAAAGTTGTGGAAGGACTATGATTTATGATATGTTATCAAAGATATTCCAAAACTTTGAAACTTTCATTCACAAATAGTACAAAGGAATATAATTTCTTACCCGCTGCGCTTGCAGTAAATACAGCTGAGAAACCCGTTTGAGTGTTGAAAGAGTTGAAAGCGCTGCTCAGGCCCACTGTAAGTTTGACAGTCATGATGTTGGATGTCGTCAGCAGGTCCGGGGGTAGAGACGTGCCACAGTACTGGCCTGCAGAAGCGAAGCGAAATAAAGTTGCAATAAAACAATGTTTGATATGAAATCCAATTATAAATACTGCTACCATTGTTTTATCTATTTATTCATTTATGTACATATGTTTTCAGAGTATCAGGCAAAAAAACATAGTGCTTATGTGAAGCTTTCTACTCAACCATTGTTTCTAGAAACCAATGCAAACTTTAGTTACGTTCTCGCTCCAAAGTCTCGCCAAACAGTTGGATACTTTGATACAGTCTATGTAAATGCTTCGCACATTTATGTTGATGATACAATGTTTTGTTGGGTATCTCTTCGCAATCGAACTCTGCATTAAACAGCCCTACAACACCCTTGTAAGTAACAAGTAAGTAACTAAGTAACAACAACATCCTGTCTACGTTTAAATCATAAACTAATATTAATGTACTAGATAGCTAGTCTACAAACACTGACGATATCAGTGACTAGCTACTGGTAGTTTGAAAAGACTACCTAAAAGAGTTCCCGTTGCCGAATCTCCGTCATACACCTCTATGTAGTCATTGATGCAGCTTCCGACGAAGTTCGTCCCCAAGTCGAAGGCGTCGAAACTGAGAAGAACAACCGAACCGACTGGTACAGTCACCGACCACTCACACGGCTCGTAAGGGTATGTTCCGGGGTAGTTGTCAGTTGTGAAACTCTGACTCGAGAATGTAGTGAAGCTTCCTCCATTGCTGCAAGCTGAAACACATTGAACAATATATCAGGCAATTGAAAATATCACATGAAGTAACTTCATCGTTAAGTTCATAACGTCAATCTTATTCAATATTTGTCCAGTGCATCAACTTTTATTTTAGACAAGATAGCAATGGTATGAACTTTCCCTTGCCTCTAACCCCACACAATACCGCATTCACCTACAAAAGCTATACAGCCGTTAATGTTTAGGTAACAGTGAAATCAACATAGAGAATTTTCCAAACTACGATTTTCATAGCTGTACCTAATCATAATAGTGCCGACATGGTTACTGGATGTGAATAGCGGTGCCAATTTGCTCTCAAACGCAGACCGGCTGTTTTCGAATAAAGCGTTTTGTATCTCACCATTTGTAGCTAACAACACAGAGGCAACATGACGACAGTTGGTAAATTTACCTAGCGGGCTTGTCATTCATCTTACACGTCGTCTAGTACATTAGTTGTCCAACTCCCTCTGAATAGGCTACTAATTGTCAAATTTTCTACACTGCATGTTACCGAATGCCTTTAGATTGGCAGAGTGGGGTGGTTTGATCAGCGTGTGACATTATCTATAATTTGAACTAGATTTGTCAAGAGAATCTTTGCTACTATCTCCGTCCTGAAGGAAGGATGCTTGCACTTAATTGTGTTTACCTATTGAGCCCCATTAAGATCTCCTTACAGCCTTAATCTTGCTTAAATATGCACAGGTCGCTATGAATAGATGAAGAGACAACACGTCTCACACTGAAGGTAGAAAACAGTTGTTCAGATAGTTGGAGACTGAAACGACTGCTTATGTCATTGATACCTTAAAATACGGAAGGCAAAATAATGGAGTTAAATGCTTTAAAAACATACTTCCGAATTCATGTATCCGAGTATTCAGCGTTCCTCTCTTTTATGGCTTTACTTGTTCGTCCTGAAACTCTTTAACCTGCACTCTGTTACCTCACCCCATAACCAATGGAGATTGGGGTGCCAAATGGCTACTTCATAGTGCTAAAGGCTGATGTGACAGAGTTTTTAAATCAAAACATCTTCCAGGCCCTCCTCCGGACACTCAAAAGAGACAGCGCTCATCCTGCTGTCAGGTTGCTCCAGACACATGTGTAACTCGTCAACATGCACGGACCGCTTCACATGAAAAACAGCGGCTAAACAGACATACCACCTGCCGGTAATCCGTAGTCTAAATAAGCTGTTTCTGAGCATCACCACGTCTTAAGGGACCTGCTGTTGTACCTCTTTGTTGTGTGCTTTTCTTGTTAAAGAGGTATTCCACCAAAAAGCCCGTCTCATACTAACGCTAATGGTTACAGTGTGAACATGTGTAGGGCTTAAACCTCGGTGGTCAAGAGTTCGTGATAAAAGAACGTTGTGCGCCAAAGGAAGCTTAGAGGCAAAATTCGTCTGTTATAGTAGCCGGGAAAAGGGACTCCTTAACTTTACTTTGTCAATGGGTATCAGGGATTTTGACCCGCTCTTATTAGATCAATTACTGTATTTAATCTTTGCGGCTCATTCTTTCTTCTTCAAACCAAATGTAGCAGTGACTCCCCGGCTTGTTATAGTGTATTTAGTGGTGTTTTGGACGTATTTCTGAAGAGTTTTTTTTTTTGTTACATTTTTTTTCTGGAGGGAGGCGCGATTTTACCATTCGGGTATCTGTATAAAGCGCGCACCTCCAGAAAAAAAAGTACAAAACACCTCCAGAAAAACGTACACTCAAAAGAAGCCCTCCCGCTACATCTACCTGAAGATTAGCACTTGAACCCATCACTCTTCGAATTCATCGCACGGTACGCACAATCTACATCCAACAGGCCGTGGGACCAGCGTTACATTTGTGACATCGCCTCTGAACAATCATTGCTACCTTGTCTATTAGAATGAAGGTACAGCGCAATAAACTTGATCCATCTCGGTAAGTCATAATGTTGAGATAAAGGTAGATAGTCAGATGTATTTTTACGATTTTAGTAGACTGTAGTGTTGCATATATGTACCCACCTGACAAGGCTCCGTCTATGAAGACCAGCACCAGAGCCAGCAGGATAGCAAAGAGAGACATGACTCTCCTTCATAATCTGAGGGGAAAAGTTGAAATGTGACTTTACTGACACTGTGTATATTCTGCTAGTTCCTCGTAGTACTATTTGTGATTTTTGTTCATGTAGAATTCGTTTTGTCGGTGACAGTCCGTAGCGTTATTTGGCGTACGAGCCAAACTTCGCTCGCACTAGTTGGAAAGTACATGTTGCTTATTGCGAGAAGCCTCGGGTATTTTGCGTTGACGATTCCTTTTAGTCAAACTTATAGAAAACGATATTTTGGGGCTAAGATGTGCAGCCAGATGTTGCACTTTAGTTATAACATACAGATTATAAGTTTGGCTTGTTGAATTTTATCCTTTGCAGTGCATAATTTTGAAAGAGTACAGTGGTAATCTGAAACTGTTCTCGTCTATTCCTTATACTTATAATTACCGATCCACTACCACCAGAGACATTACTAGGAAAAGGCTGACAAAAATTAAAAGTCTTGATTGAACCAACTTCAACATTTTAACGATAGCAAGTTATGTAAGACTCTCTCTTGGTGAAAAACTGACAAAGTGGGATAATCTAAGTAATAAAAAACCAATCGTTACGTTATTGATGCACCTTGCACACTGGCACCTACTTCGTTATAATAGTAACTTAAAAGTTACAGGTATCGTCATTTATTTTCTATTTCTATTTTCTATGTGCTTCAAGCTGTGGTACACACTTTTCCTGTGTCGATATGACCAGACGTTTGAGGCTACAATTTTAAGAAAAAACGGTAAGAGTTTCTCAACCTTACCCGCTCTGCTCTGGGGAAGTTGTCAGCCAACACTCTCTCTCGCCCGCCGCGAAATCTGTCGTCACTCCTGCTACCGGAAATACTTAAGACCCAGTCAGCTCAAAACTTTCACATCTTACAGCTGCAGTCACACTGAACAATGTGTATCACTGTTTTCCCCCAATTAAAACCGCACCTTTCACACTGTCAATGCCATTTTCTTCAATAGTTGCTATATGAACTATAGACCCTTCTTTGTCTCACATGCCCCCATGAATACAAATGTTCATACAGCCACCAGATTTGGTCCGCTTGATGTCAAAGGACCTCTGTCGTGGTATGGGGCATCTAGAGTCTATTTGTGGCCATTAATGAGTGTTTACCTGGGTGATAGGACACTGTATGTGGTAATGTTTGCGGATCAACACAAGGTACCAAAGAAGCTGAGGACGGGGAAAAGGGACCAAGCCGTCACTATCACATGATGTGGGGTGTATCGCTTTTTCATTGGACGAATTCGAACCGGTGTAACGGGGCAGAATATTAGTACATGTAATGTATACCCGGGTGCGTTTAAGCCAGGTGTATAGTTTTGTCTGTTACACCGGCATGAATTGCGTCACTGTTTGCTAAATTGACACAACCCTGACGTGCATTGGCGCCTCCTATCGTCCAATTTTATCCTTTTGCATTACGTGTAGCATTTTCCTTCAACTAAGTAAGAGACGGAAACTTAGCCTGATGTTTGTTCGTAGGAATAATTTCAACAAAGTATTACCAGCTAAATCGATGATAATACCATGTATCAACCTCTTGTGCAGAGATATGCTTAAAAGATTTACAAGACATTTCATCAATTGAATTGCCCAAAAGAGTATTGACATGTAAATTGGTTGGTCTAGCATCTGTGGTTATGTCTTTCTAGAAGAATTTTCGGACTGAGAGCCATACGACGAAAATTACAATTACTGCTATGGTAAATATGGGTTCATTCTTGTTTGTTATCGTATAATTATATATTATGCAGAATTGACCTGCTACTAAATTCGAAGTCTATCAAATTATGTTGTTTATGCCGTTACTGTGTAACAGTAACAACTTGATCCGAATGTATACGTAGTACTAGTACTAGTAACAATATCCAATGCTGTCAACACACAGGACCGACCTCAACCTTTGAGTAATAATAAGATCGTACGCGTCATTTTCCTATAATCCCATATGCTCTTCTGTATTAACCTACACTAGTACTGTACGATTTTTCATATTGTTCTTTCGTCCTGACAGTGGCAGTCATATGACTAAATGGTAGTCAGACTTGATATCAAATAACATCGAACCATCGAAAGTAGAAAGAGCGACGGGCTTAAAACCGAGTGCTGATTTTTATTGACATATCAGACAAAATGTCCCCCAAAAGCTTTGGATGATTTATAGTTGTCCTGGGGAATTTTGAGTCTTGATAATTAGAGTTGTCGAAGAACCGGTTGTACAACACCTTTTCAAACGTCTGAGGCCAATCATCTGGCCTCGGTAATTATCAACTAAGGACAGTTGCTAACAGAATCATCAGCAAGACGTTTTATTTAATTTCCGTCACCATTTTTGGGACGTTGTGGAAAATACTGGAAGGTAAACATCCATCAAAGCATTTTAAACAGGGAACGGGTTATTAGAAGTTTTAGAGACCTAGAAAAAACATGTCGACGACAACAATATCGGCGTTGGCAGACAACAAGACGACGGGACTACCCGACGTTCTGGCCCGAGGAACGCGCGTTACAGCCCCCGATATCGCCGTCCTCGGTTTGTACCTTGTCGTGACCATGGGGATCGCGCTATGGGTAAGAAATGTGTCTTTCTTAATATAAAATCTAAACACAAGCACACATACAGAAGAGCTGTGTCACTAACAGGGTAATTTTAAGGTTATTGACCCTTGAAAAATTACAATAAGCGCCCACCTACATGTACTCTTTAATAGACTTTTACATTTTAGGATATTTGAAAGGAAATGCCAAGACTCATTATCATTAGACATAGATTAAAGGAATGTTTGCAGGGATTTGTGATGGATTTATAAACAATTACGACAAAACTGAGTTAAAGACATATTTGAGTGTACCAGTTAAAGGTGAGACATATCTCAAGGCTGTTTGAATTATTCCGTCCTTGAGGGCCAAATGGGGTTTAAGAACACCATCTAGGAACACAATGTTCACCTGAAAGAATGTCATGCATGTGCTTATTGTATTTTGATAACTATCAACAAAGTATCTTTTTCAATTTTTTCCCAGTCCATGTTGAGGCACCACCAGAGCAGTGCCAGTAGCTACTTCTTGGCAGGGAGGAACATGCATTGGGTCTTGGTGAGTTCATTATGGCATATCTCTATGGGTCATTGTCATGGGGTCTTCAAAATCCTCAGGATATAATAACGTTACAGCAATGCATTCCATTAAGATATATATATGTCAGTCATATCCTGTTATAACATATATGATATCCTGTTATAACATGGCTTTTATTCCTGTCAACCATATTCTGCCCTGGCATGATTTCGTAATGTTTTGATCAGAAATCTTGCTTTTAAGTTTTACATACCTTGACCTTTTTCACTCCTGCTCATTTCACCTTTCCTTGATCCCACCTTGAGCATGACCATGTATCGACCTAACTTTAAGATTTAATCTAGTTCATTCATGTTTGCTCTTTTAGATGCATGTGCCATATTTCCGACACCATTAGTTATTACATATACACTGAGTACTGTACTTCTTAGCATTGTCCCTACAATGTAGTAAGACCTCTGGAGGAATGTTTTGGATAGTGATAATATTTACAATTGTAACGTTACGAAGTGTACTTTCCTTCTAGGTTGGAGGCTCCCTGTTTAGTAGTAACATTGGCAGTGAACACTTCGTCGGTCTCGCGGGGAGTGGAGCTGCAACTGGGATTGCAGTGGCAGGGTTCGAGTGGAATGTAAGTACATGATATTATTGTCTATAATTCTTGTCATTGGGATGAAGCTATGCATCTAGTAATACTTTTTCAACTCTGTGTTGGATTAGTATTCACTTACAGGTGTTTGAATTTTCTTCAGTGTCAGTAAGTTGACTGAGATAACATCCCAGAAATAGAGCAACTCACACTTCATATTCTCTAAAAGAAGAGATGCATATGCATTTTTACATCACAACCTTTCAGACAATCAGCTGTGGTGTAGAATTTTTGGAGTTGGTAGGTTCATATCATGTAGATATGGCTAAATGTGACATTTAATTCAGTGTAATATACATGTATGCCGTCCTGTGTGTCTGTGAAGTTGGCGTGTTACACTAAACGATTATGTTACTGGCCATATTGTACAGATACAGAAGAGGAATTGTGTTATGCTGAATGGCGAGATATGGTCTCTTACAAAATTGTGCCATTCTCTGTCCCCACAGGCCATATTCATGATCTTTCTCCTGGGCTGGCTGTTTGTTCCTGTCTACTTGGCCTCTGGGGTAAGTTTCCTGCAATTCACTAATCAGCATTGAGAACACAGATTCTTACACAAGCTTTTGACCAATCAGAGTGTAGAGCCAAAAGTTGTCAGGACATGACACCTGCCATAATCCAATCAAATTCATTAGCATTTTAGTACTTCTACTGACTAATCTAAAAAAAAAAAAAACAGGCTAGGACACCTGGAATTCATTTATCAAAGCTAAGGATTCAAAACTGTCAGAGATTATGGTGCACGTTTTGGTCAGTTCAATTTGTACACTATATACAATGTACACAACAACTTCTATTTCCTGCATGATATTTGGATGTCCCTGTAGCTCAACTGGTAGTAGTTTCACAGTGGAGCTCCTGGTTCCGATTAGTTTTGATGCATTTTCTTCATAAAGTGTCATAATTAGTTGGCAACAGGGAGACACTAGTTCAATCCTGGGTAAGGCAATTTTCTGTGAACAACAACATCAACAACAACAACAACAACAATTACTTTTGTGTATTTTCAGGTGTACACAGTTCCTGAGTACCTGCACAAAAGGTTCAACAGTCTGAGGCTGAGAGTTTATGCCACTCTGCTCGCCCTCCTGATGTATGTGCTGACCAAGATATCTGTAAGTCCCTTAGTATAGTTATACATGTATAACGAAGACTTGCTACAATCAGAGGGTCTATTGTGCACATGTGTTTCAGTATGTTTTCTAGTAATAGTATTTTTTTTATGTATTTGTATTTGCCTATATTTGAGAGCTGTCAAAATCTAAAGATCTAAAGATCAAAATCTGCTTATGGAATCAAGTCTTTTGAAATATTTATTACTAAGTACTGAGGTGTATTGTTAGCATTGATTTATGTTAACAATTGCTATTGTTCAATTAGTAGAAAATACTCTTTTTGGGGCAAGAATAAGCTTAAGATTTCTCTTAAACTAGCACTTTGTGTAAGAAATATCAGGGACACCATAGTCGTTGTCATTTGTTATACTAGTGTCGTTAGCAGCAGCCTTCAGCAAACATCATAGCTTGATTCTTTGAGATAAAGAATGAAGGGATTCCAACATGTATGTTTATTGCCCCCCATGTCAGGTGGATGTGTATGCTGGTGCACTGTTTATCCAGCAGTCCCTGGACTGGAACCTGTTCCTGTCTGTAGCAGTCCTCATCATCATCACAGGATTCATCACTCTCACAGGTGGGGACTGGCAGGTTTAGGCAGTTAAAGAAACTTGATTTTGTGGATGGCAGACAATAAACAAGCCAGAAAAAACTAGATATTTTATATCACTAGTGACCTTTAAGACTAGACAAAATGGTGAATGATAAACTGTACTGGAGAACAAACTTTGCAAATGCTCCACAAATGACGATGATGATAATTGTGGATGAATCTGAGAGGCTATTCTAAAACTGTTATATGTGAGTCTACCTGTTTTATGTACAGCACTTATTAGTTTGAATTGAGCCATGCTTTTACTTTTTTGACCTGAAACTTCAAAGTAATGTCAATATTGCACATTATTGGGTTGCGCCGCTGCGGCGGCGGCGGTCTCTTAGTGCCAGACATGTGTATTGGTAAGGACTGTATTTTTGTATGTACATGTACCATTAAATCCTGTTTCCCCCCACGTTTCAGGAGGCCTGTGGGCTGTGATGGTGATGGACACCATGCAGACTGTACTGATGGTTATTGGGGCTCTGGTTGTTGCTATAAGAAGTGAGTGGACTAAATTTCACAGCCTTTCATCATACACTAGATGTACACCACATGTTGGCATTCAACAGCATTAGTATCCGTTTTCTGGTATGTTTTGTTTTTTATTTACAGTATGAATTTGCTCTTTTTGAAGCTGTTTTGTACAATTTAAAGTACCATTGCAACCTATGATATATTTGGTAGGGGGGATTAGTAGTAATGGTAGTCAGTATCCTGACAAAAGGATGGGCAGTCGTTGAATCCAGAAACGGATAAGATTGGTCATAGATGTCATACAATCAAATCAACATGGCCTTAGCTGCTGCCATGGTGCTATGAAGTCATGGCCTTTTCCACCTGTCACTTTTTCCCCTTTGTTGACAAATTTTAGTATTACTTGCAACTTACAGTAGAACTGTTATTCCAGAAGAATGGCATTGAAGTTTTGCGAATTAAAAACCACAGAGTTTATTTTGTAAATCATACTCAAGTTAACCTGCATTTAAGTTAACCTTCCTGGTGCATGGCTGCAGAACTACAAAGCACTTGTCACTTAGCATTTAATTTCTGTTTTTTTGACCCAGGTTTCCATGTTATTGGAGGAATTGACAGCTTGTTTGAGAAGTACCCACAAGCCATCACAACAATCGGTAATCGGAGTATCGGCCAGCAGTGTGGAAAACCGCCCTCCGATGCCTTACACATGATCCGGGGCCCGGAAACAGCTGACTTTCCCTGGCCGGGGTTTGGTGGGATCCTCATAGCATCCCTGTGGTACTGGTGTGCAGACCAGGTACAGTAATAGTTACTACACGACAGTGGTTACTGAACATGGTACCAAACGTAAACGTACATTATTAGGCATATTGTACTACAGACTAGGTATTTATCTGTATCAAACATACATGAGATGAACTTACAAATACAGCCTTAACCTTTCTATAGACTGGAGTTAACATAGAAAATGGTCACAGTAGAAATGCGGTAACCATACAGCTGTAACTTCTAATACTCAACATTCAGCACCAAGGACAGGGATATAACATTTATTCATGTGGTTAAAATCATCATCTCGTTCCCCTGGCTTGACTTTTCTGTTATATGATATTAATACAATGACCACATTGGTCACGCTTGGGTGAGTTGAAAAAATCATATGGACCAACAAAATGTGGCCGAAATGGGCTGCTGTCACTTCTATGTAGATGAAGTCCCAGGTCACTAGCATGGATTCAACTGTAATGTGTATACTATAGGTTGGCTGTTGACAATTGGGCTACATGCATACCAATACCCATGTGTAACCCAGTGCAGTTCTGATGTTGAATGGACCATATTTTACAGGTTATAGTACAGAGATGCCTGGCTGCAGAGTCCCTGTCCCATGCCAAGGGAGGCTGTGTGGTGACTATGTTCCTGAAGATCCTGCCCATGTTCCTTATGGTCATGCCTGGGATGATCAGTCGAGTGCTAAACCCAGGTAAATTGTACAATGATATCTATTCCTGAGTAATTTACCTTGGTGTATCCTTGCAGCCAGTAGATTACCAATCTGAGTCACTAAATGAGGCTGTTTTACGTGCTCAAAGCACCTCCTCCAATGTGGGACCCCCATTTTACTTCCCGTCCAAAAATCAAATGCAATCCCTTACAATATGTATTGCATTCTTGAAATTGCTGACTTTTACACTATAGATCCCAATGTGCTATAGCTGCACCTTGGGACTGAAGTCACTGGAGTTACCATTAAATGGCAGCCACTTCAGACCAACAGGGTCAACATTTTTTAAAGAACTTATCCCTTCTGCTTTGTAAAAACATTTGGGTGACCGTCGGCAATTTCATTTTCCTACAATTCATTTTGCAAATTTTCTAATCTAAATTGAATGATCCCCAGATACCGTAGGCTGTGCGGACCCAGTCATCTGTCAGCAGGTGTGTGAGAGCCAATCAGGATGCAGCAACACAGCCTACCCTCAGCTGGTGCTGGGACTCATGCCTGCAGGTCAGAGGTCACACTTTCTGCTCAGAGGGCACAGTGTTGTATTTTATGTTCATTGTTTCCAGAGAAGCACAGAGATGTGATATTATCTATCAGGTTGACCTTAATGACTGTAATAAGTAGGGATCTCAATTTGAAGGACTACCAAAGAAGCGGTCTGCCTAAACATCATATACGACCACAAACAACCACAAACGATCACAAACAACTCTAATATGCAGTGTATATGCGGCAACGACCTTTTGTGATGCACTGGAGACAATGTTTATACATTTATGAATTGAAAAAAATGCAGCAACTCCTTTTAATTCATAAATGCATAACAATCTCCAGAGCGTATACAAGGTTGTTGTCCCATATACACTGCATATTAGAGTCGTTTTTGGTCGTTTGTGGTTTTAGGCAGACCCCCAAAGAAGGAGATCTAAAGTGATGGGCAAGACTGCATACAACAGTTGAGAATTGTTCAAATTACAAATGCTGTGTTGTTAATGAACTTAATATGAGCATGTTCAGCCATCTAAACATCCCATTAACTTAAAAACTGCATTGAGAAAGGAACCATATAATAAGATTAACATTATACATTTCTGCAGAGGACCAGCTTGACATGAGATAGAATTATATTTCTAAGAAATCTTGTGTCCTATTGACTGTTCAACATTTACACAGTTTTGTTCCTTCCCTGCAGGATTACGTGGGCTGATGTTGTCCGTAATGGTGGCAGCCCTGATGAGTTCTCTCACGTCAGTCTTTAACAGCTCCAGCACCATCTTCACCATGGATGTGTGGAGAAACATGGGCAAGGATGCCTCACAGAAGGAGCTCATGATCGTGGGCAGGTCTGTTAGCTCTGCCAAGATTTGTAGACCTGTTAAATGTTATGAATGACAAGAGGATGGTAAAATTTTATGTATACATTTGTAGTACACTTGACATTGAAAATGCACCAGATGTTTGGAAATTTGCTCTGATCTTGTCAGTTCAGATTGAAAGATTTTTGCATTTGTGCCTGGTACGTTGCCTGAAACAGTGGTGTCAAAGTATGTACAATTGTGTGCTTGTGAAATTGGACCTTTATGAACTTTGTTACACAGGACCTCAAAAATGTTATATGTTTTCAGATTTACCCTATCCTTTTAACTTTTCCGGTATATGCCTTATATTGATACTCAAATACAGAAAAATCCTTTCCCAGCCATTGTCTTTACAATCAAGCTCAGTCCTTGTTACAAGTAAGCAACACTTACCATGCTTTGCACTGAAGGTAAAGCCCTCTCCAAACATTTCCTCTCAGAGTCACAGTTATAGTAATGGTGGTAGTGAGTATCGCCTGGATCCCGTTTGTAAAGGGAGCCCAGGGGGCCCAGCTCTTCATCTACATACAGAACATCTCAGGTCACATTACTCCGTCCATGGCTGCCATCTTCCTACTGGCTATTCTCTGGACAAGGACCACTGAACAGGTATATATCCATTTTTCATGTATCCGTTGTATTATGTGATGTATTGTATATCATGGGTCACTAGCACAGATGCAACAAAATACATTCATTGTGGTTTGTTCTTTTGAAAAAGAACTCAACACACATGTTCTTATTTAGAGAAGAATAGTGGTGACCAGGTAATCTTGGTTTAAAATGTGAGCCACAGCAAAGCCACATTGCACCACTACTAGCTTTTAGGTACACTTTATATTCAAGCAACAAATTCAAACTGAAGGTGATTGGTAATCATTTGTTTCACATATTGCTGCCTGTTCCATCTCAGCAAGGAAAACTGGAACAACATGGAGTAAAGAAATGTTTTTTATTCAAAATTAGTATGTCATCTCGAAAAGAATTGTCACAAACTTCTGTACTTTTTCCTTCAAATAGTCATTAGTAGCTGGGTGACATCTTCAGTGTCATGACTGTCCCTGGTGCTGAATGACCTTTACATTGCTTTATGAACAATAAAGGTAATCAAACATCATAAAATCAGCACAACATCAAGTATTTTTTCTTCACTGTTTCCAACAGGGTGCATTTTGGGGCGCCATGTTTGGAACTGCGGTGGGAATAATCCGCCTGATACTGGACTTTGTTTACCCCAAACCAACTTGTCCTACCGTGGACACCAGGCCGGCCGTGATCAAGCTACACTTCCTGTACTTCAACATCATCCTGTTTGTTAGCGTGGGCATCATCACTGTTGTAGTCAGCCTTTTTACTGAGCCTTTGTCAGAACAAAGTGTAAGTATCATTCTATGGATTCTGTAGTTACTTTGCAATTAAAGGACTGTGTAATAAGTTTTGTCATTGTTGCTGCCCCTACCTGTAAAAATATACCCTACTAAAGACACAGCAAAGGCATTACAGTAACAATGGTCTGAACTGAACAAGTCCAAAAAGAAGTGAATGCATCATTTTACTTTAACATGCATTGGCATAATACCGGTCATAAGCCTTATACCGGTCGATTAAAAATAGTGGAACTTAAAGAGATCTACACATGCAACAATAGTTATTTCTGAGGTATGCACACTTCAGACATCTAGGTGTCCAATACATAATTTACAAAGCATCGATAACAATGCATTCGAAGACAACAAGGCCAAAAGTTTTCAGGTCATTTTCGGGGCAGGCGAGCTCATCGTGGGACAAACACACTGTCACGTTCATCGCCAGATTTGTAGATAATAATCACATGTGCTCACGGCACAAGACGAGCATGATTCAACAGCAATCTTGAATTTCTTTTGGTGACCTACAACTCGTGTAAAAGTGTGAGGAACCGTTGCATAATAGCCCGGATCTACGGCTGAATGGGTCAAATTGAACGTACGCCGCCATTTTCCCGCCATTTTTAATGCTACGGCCAGCAGTAAAGTTTTACGTCATAGCGGTTGTGACGGACCAAAATTAAATGAAAATTCTTGTCAGTATACGCCCATTTTCTCATGACTTTTTGTATGCTCGTGCAGATTTTTGTTTTGTGCAACTACTAACAGGAAAGAAAGGAACAAAAGAGGATGAATAAAGGTACATAGCGGCAGTTAATTGTGCCGTGTTTCGTTCGACCGGTATAGTGCACCCCCTTCCAACCACGCGCCCGTTCTCCGTGCAATTCCGCGGTGTGTTCCAATTACGATATTATGTTTTTAGCAGGACCAGAGAGACAAAATAATTTACACAGAAGAAGTGGCAAAGGTAAGCTGTAACAGCAACATGTAACTGGAGAAAATGATGCGTTGATCATTTGCCAAATTAGCATTGCTTGAGAAATTGCAGTAAACCGACCGGTATTATGCCAATGGATGTTATTTGTTTATTTTAGGTTATAACAATCAGTAAAGGGGAGAGCAAAATGCCCAAATGACCTTTACATGTTGTCCTCCCGCACAAAAAACATCAACTACACAATAACATTGCAATAACAACGCATATCAAATAGCTAGGCATAATCTGAATATTGATATTTAAACCCGACCAGTCTTTTATTAAAAGCTGATTTTTTCCTTTTGTTTGACCTTGCAGATTGCCAGGCTGACTTGGTGGACCCGACACAGCACCGTGGAGTATCTGCAGGAAAGCGCAGAAGCAGGAGATACAGATTCAGAAGCTCCCAGCCCACCCATGGAACTATCAGCACTAAACGGAACCGGTCACAGCAAATCAAGTACCTCACAGGACACGTCAGAAATCGGTAATGCCAACCAACCTACTGTGGCAATAAGAACAGATGTAAACGTGGTAAAAAATGATGGTGAGAAAAAGTTCAGATTTTTGCACAACTGCAATGCTGAGCTTTGCATGATGCATTCTTGCAGCAGCTTGCAGAGGAAAGTGCACCTACTTCAGCCTGTTTTAGAAGCACACTGCTGCTTATTGAGGAAGCAGAGATGCATGTGTGTGTGGCAGGTTTTATGGTGAAAAATGTCAGATATTTTGCACAACTCCAATGCTGAACTTAGCAGGTATTCATGCAGATACATATGAAAGTTCTGTTCTAGAAACACACTGCTGCACAAGAAGGAAGCAGAAATGCATGTGCATGACAGGTTTTATGCCTTGGTGCCGAATAAAAAAAACATCTTTACATCTTTACAATTGCTGTCCCTGGTGCTGAATAACATTCTCATTTACATAGATTTTGACATTCTCATTTACACAACTTTCCTCAGTGACATCTTTACTGTCATACCTGTCCCTGGTGCTAAATCACATTCACATTCAGACTGGGACAGCTTTCCTTTGAGTGTCATCATACTCATTTTAACACAGCTTTCCAAGGTGTGACATTTTTGCTGGCTCTGTAGCTATCACATATGCTGCATGTTTACTGTCATTGCTGTTCTTAGTGCTGAATGACATTCACATCTACATTGGCACAGCTTTCCTGGGTGACACCTTCAGTGCCATGACTGTCCCTGGTGCTGAATGACATTCACACAAACATAACCATTTCTATGTGTGGCATCTTTAATGCGATAACTGTCCTTGGTGCTGAATCGGATTTACTCAGCTTTCTTATGTGTAGTATTTCTACTGCCATTGCTGTCCTGCACACCAACATAATCATTGCTATGCTTGGCATAACTGTCCTTGGTGCTGAATGACTTTCTCACCAGCACAGCTTTTCTTTGTGTAGCATCTTTACTGTCATGACTCCCTGGTGCTGAAAAAATATCGCAATGTCTACTTTGAAATTGACAAATTACACTTTTGCTTTACACTGAATGTAGTTTAGGATGAAAGAAATGAGGTCAGTCCGTACCTAGATTTCCCTCCCTATCACAGCAACATTTTATACGGTTTTTGAGATTAGTTTTGCTAACTCTCTCTTTAGAAAGAAAAGGATGTATGACAGTTTCACCTGGCTATTCTTGTCAGGGTAGACTAGCACTGAACATAGAGACGTCCACTCTGTAATGGTGTCTTGGCATGATTGTCTCTGTCGCACCCTATGTCACCCTCCATCCAGTTCCACAGTGCATTGCAGAATTTTCTTTTGCAGACCTTCTACAAACCTAAAGTTTTTTGTTTCCTTTTCCCAGGTCCATGGTATAGAAGATTATGGAGGGCCATGCTTGGACTTGAAGAGAGCACAACGAGCAGGGAAGGCAAACCCAGCAACAAGCATGTGCTAAACGAGACCAGGAGAGACCAAATCATGTTGAACATTGCTGCAGCCACTGCCTGTGTCACTGTGTCTATTCTGTGGATATATTACAGATAGATATAGGGCCATTTCTGGACAGTGGTACTGAGATCATTGCAGTTTCCCTATATTGCTTTTTGATTTTGCAATCCCTTGGGAAACCACCAGTACTGAAAATCTACTGTTAAGTACTGGCCGACTACTGTTTAGTACTGAAAAATCTACTGTCTATCTACTGAATAGTAACTATCTAGTACTGTCAATATCTACTAATTATTCACACTTTATGCAAATTTCCAGTACTGACGTAGTAGAAAAACAGTAAATACTCAGTGGAAAATCAGTAAATGATCAGTAGATACTTATTGGGGAAACAGTAGATGACTACTAAATATCTACTGACACACAGTAGATGACTACTAAATATCTACTGACACACAGTAGATGACTACTAAATATCTACTGACACACAGTAGATGACTACTAAATATCTACTGACACATAGTAGATGACTACTAAATATCTACTGACACACAGTAGATGACTACTAAATATCTACTGACACACAGTAAATGACTACTAAATATCTACTGACACATAGTAGATGACTACTAAATATCTACTGACACACAGTAGATGACTACTAAATATCCACTGACACATAGTAAATATCTACTGACACTGACTACGAAATATCTACTGACACACAGTAAATCCAAGAATTGTAAACAATATGACCCTCAAGCATTCATGGAGAACACAGAACATGTGCAAGTACTCAGCACAAAAGCAGAAAATGGACATTAGCAGTAATTACATCATTTAACTTAAGAAGTAATTTCTTATCAAGTGTTACATGTATGCACATTGATAAGATCCTAAGTATAATGTTCAAATAATCCATGCTTGATACAATATCAAATTGACTTTGGCTTAGAGAATGGGGGGTAAACACTCAGTCAATCATTTTACTCTCTCTGATACATGCTCAGTTGCATTTACTATTCACATTTAACATACCGTTTCACTCAGTATGCTGTGCCTTGTTCAATGTATAAATTTGTCTAAATAACTGCAGTTACAGTATATGAACAACGAAGGTCATTCTGGGGGAGGGGGGCAGAAGTAGACTCATAAATTGTTGCAGCCGGTAATTGGACGATGATACATGTAATTATAAATTTGTTGAAACAATCAATGTCTGATTCAATTAACACTGGCTGGGGAGGGGGTATAAACTTTGAACTGGTGAAACAGAACCTGGGCACCAACCAGGTGCAGAAGCTGCCTGTCACATCTAACAATTCTCACCAACCTGGAGACACTCTCTGCAACAACCTGCTCAAGGTCAGGCATGCATGGGGGAGGGGGGCAGAAGTGGACTCATTGTTACAGTATATGGACTTCAAGGTCATTCTGGGGGGAGGGGGGCAGAAGTGGACTCATTGTTACTGTGTATGAACTTCAAGGTCACTCTGAGCATCCCCTCTTTCAACCTCCTTGCTCTGAGGGGAGGGGGTGGGTGGGCAGAAGTAGTCTCATTGTTACAGTATATGTTACATGTCATGTATCAATTTGTCCAAACAATCATTAATTAATGTCTGATTTCAATTGACACT
This sequence comes from Branchiostoma floridae, assembly GCF_000003815.2. Taxonomy (NCBI): domain Eukaryota; kingdom Metazoa; phylum Chordata; class Leptocardii; order Amphioxiformes; family Branchiostomatidae; genus Branchiostoma; species Branchiostoma floridae. Next base: position 9,530,058 of record NC_049996.1, read on the forward strand.
GGCTGGGGAGGGGGGGGGGATATTAAACTTTGAAGTAACTTTTTTGCTAAATTTTCCTACCTTTATGTTTTGCTATAATCTTCACAGCATCTCCTTTTCATTTTTACCATAATCTTCATTACCATTAACTTCAAAACTGTCTTGGAGTTTTTATAAAGTTTACACACAGAGAGACAAGCAGACATCTTACCCTGGCTGGCTCCATCTCCAAAATGGAGCCAAAATGAAACTGACATTTGAAGTACAAATGGACCAATCACAGATTGACAATTTAAAGACTGTGATTGGTCAAAAGATGTCAGTAGATGTCCAGTAGTGATCTGATTGGTCGATAACTCAGTAGATGGCCAGTAGTTGAACAGTAGATGTCAGTAGTGATCTGATTGGTCAAACTAATCAGTAGATGGCAAGTAGTAGAACAGTAGAATTTTAGTACTGTTCTGACAGTAAAAGAACAGTAGATATAGGCGTAGTACTTGTCAGTAGTGGTTCAGTAGGACAGTAGAAGTCGATTTACTGAAAATCTACTAAAATTCTACTGTTAGTAGTCAATCAGTACTTAACAGTAGAGTTTCAGTACTGGTGGTTTGCCAAGGGATACTAAAGGGATAGCATTAGGAGCTATGTTATGCCTTAGTTCAAAACCGGGGCCTGGCCTTTCTTATGCTACAATGAGTAGGATATGGAAAAGGACAAAACTCATAAAACAAAAATAATTTGTCATGAACACAAGTTGTGCATGTTTCTGGGTTGGAAATGTGACCTAAATCAAGGAGGTTGTTGTGGTCCTTTTTTCGACCTCCTTGCCTAAATTAATCAGTGTGGGGTGTATCATATACGGGTAATGCATATTTGAATAATACTTTCATTGGTATATCAAACGTGATGCAATGAGATAATACTGCTTCTGAGCTGTAAGACCTTTTGTATGATTTTGTTCAGTTATAAAATGTAACATTCAATATTATTCTATTTCTATTTTTCCTTTTGTTCGAGATGTTGTACAAGCTGGCAATAGAAATATTCTTTACAATTTTACATTTTGTGGAAATTCTTGCAATCTAAAGTCGTTTTTCATGCAATGTTTGACTTGAAGCTCCCTAATTCTCTCTGAGACCAAAGTGAGCTTACCGTAGCAGTGATACTTGTCATATACAAACAACAATAAAGACAACAGAATTCTTTTTGATATAAGCATTCTGATTACATGTTTTCTGGTTTAAGATACTCTAAATAGGTTCTACAAGTCTGACACTTACATAATCTCTATTCCATAATCAAACATTATTTTGTTCATGAAAGAATGGTGTTTGCATCGCAAAGTCTTTTTTCACTTCCGAGCAAGGCTTTAAAATCACGTTCATACAAGAATTACACTACTCATTCAAGTTTGGCGGAAACAGAAGGTGTGTTTTATTCATAAAGCTCGGGCAATCCGCCCGAGACTTAGGAAAAATACAACCATGAGAATCAACGGTATAACGTAAAAGCTTAGGTACTTCTGTAAACCCATATAAAGAAATAATGGAATATTTCAACTTCTTTACAAATCTAATACTTTCGATCATCGACTTAACAGCCTCGAACCATGACATGGGAAATATTTTGGAGAGTCAATTCTTCATAAATTTAGCCTCCATCCCAATACCAGCAGGTAACACCTTGAATAAGAAACCTCACTACAAGAAAGCGGAAATGTAGCAACGGGGTTGAAGGCTAGTAGCTCTTCGTACAATTTTACCTAATGACGAGAGACCTTAAAGTACGTTACAATCATGGCAAGACTCTTCCTAAACACAAGCCCTAGTAAAGTCATGATTTAACAACCTGTTACGACTGTGACTATTCATCCATACAAACTTGCCATTGTGATAACCTTACAACACGTTACTATGGCATTCATCCTAATCGCAAACTTAAACATCGGTATATCCTCATCCAACATATTATATCTGTAACAATTCGCAAATAGAGCTGTAACATGGGACAACCCTATAAATCGTTATATATTTCTAAATACGACATGTCACATCATCGCGACTAATATAAGCAGCAATGAAAGCTTAAATTAGGCTAACTGGTTAAAACTCATCAGAAATCAGTAATATAATAGCAACAAAACTTCTCACACCTAACAGTATCATAAACAAATGCGTTAATACAGAAAGTTTACACGTATTAACCTTCTAAGAATGAAATATCAAGACACTGCAAGTAAGAGAGTCTACAGGCACTTCGCGGCTCATCAATCCGGGTTGGCTGGAACAGTGAAGTTCGACGAGCTGGATGTCGGATCGATGTTGGATGAACAGGTGCTTGGGCAATCCGCCCAAGTGAAGAGCGGGAGGTGGCAGACAAACGTTTAGTCGAAGAACTGGATGTCCCAGCCAAAGTGAACTTGGGTGCTGTATGCTGTATGAAAAGACGCTTGGGCAGTCCGCTAACGTGAGTCTAACAGAAGCAAATACCACAGACTCAGTGAGTTAAAGACACTTTTCATCCTTCTGCGCCCAATTGACTAGTCCACCAACTTTGACGTGCTGTAGAAAGTTACTGGGCTGGTATTTTTCTAAATTTTCAAGTGGAGCTACTGACCAATAGTATATTTTCAGACTATATGTATTACCTAAAGACTCACTGATATTAAGATATAAATATAATAAGCACAACTAGATTTTAGACCTTCTAGGCCCTTGGCACAACATCCCAGAACATATTTTTTGACACAAATGCGGTATGTATATTTTCAGCAAAGAGCACTCTATAATGTTTAGGTGGTTCCAGCCCCACTAGTATGATTATAGCAGAGATATACTTTAATATGTTCAAAGTATTTTTAAGAATATGGCCAATGTGAAATATTCACGGCAGCCTGACAGGGAAGTTGGAATATGCACACCCACAGGACAAATTGAAGGTTTAAAGTACAACTTGTCTGCTTACCCGACATGTCCTTTGGGACAAATAAAAACATTGCATATGGTTGCGCCTTTAAGAAAAAGATAACATGACGAAATTGCAACTTTTGGCCATTCCAAACATGAAATGTGATCTCTTTGTTTGTATAAAGTGACAATATGGCCAATAAATTTGTTGACTTCCCTGACAGGGTGAGTTCCAGCTTGTCACACCTCAGCTTGGGTTCCGTTGTTCAATAATAAACAAACTATTTGAAATAGATTGATAATGTATATACTGCCATATATTTGTCTGATTTGTTAATCATTCTACTATGCACTAGCTTTACATTGCAGTTATGCTGAATGTCCTTCTCATTCCAACAATGTACAATTATTAACCTAACAATAATTTTTGAGCATACTGGCCTGGAAAAAGAAATAATACAGGTACATTATGATACATGTAACATTACTAGTTTAAAAGCAATGAGTTTAAAATAATCAGCCTCCTTCTTTGGGGGAAACATGGTCAATTTTTTGGGGTATTTTCTTGACTTCAGAAACTGAAAGATTAAAGCATTTTTTCTTATTGTAGATTAAAGAAAGAAAAAAAAAAAATGCAGAGAAACAGTAGCACCAAGGAATCTTGTAATTAGTCTGGTGGATAGCAACGGAAGTAATACTTTCTTGAAAATTCTGAAGATTTCAGTTTGAAACAATTTCTTCTTCTGGTGGATCTGACCTGGAACATTAGCTGAAAGTATATGTATCATTTTCCTACAACAGTGACATCAATCTCTGAAAAAAAAAAAGGGGGGGGGGTTAGTTAGCTCTGGTAAGACTCGGGAAGATTGGGGCATTTATTTGAGAACAGTTTCTTGTTTTAGTCAGTCGAAATCAGATTATGCCCAAACTGGTCCCAGCGTATAAATGGTTGGATACGAGCGACTGAAGCTGGGCAATGTATTAAGTCAGCTGTACTGTATCATTTTCAAAGTTATTTGTACTTATGATGACAGCATGATTCAGACAGTGGCATTCAGAATATTTCTAACACACTGGAAACACTACACCCAATACACGCCCTGCTTGCCTTCCCAGACAGTACCCCTACATGGTGCCAAGTAATGTCTTACCTGGCCAGGCGGTACACTAGGTGTGTGTGGGGGGAGCTATTATCGAATAATGGGTGAAATCCTGGGAAACTTGGGGTCAAAGGTGGTTGCTATGTGTTGCTAGCGGAGCCAACAACCACTTTGCTGGGGGTCTTCAAAGTGACTTAACCCTCTGAGGAGCAGCGTAGGGGTCCAGCGTTGCTTCCCTGTAGAAAATGGGGCAAACTGGGCGCGTGATGAATAGCTGCAGTTACAAAACAAATGAACAGATTTGCAATAAAACATATAAACTGCAAATGCACAAGGTAACAATACGTACTGAAACATTTTATGCGCATATCTAAATAGTGACTAGGTTTCGCACTTCAACGGCCATATATTTGGCGTATATGATCCTGACAATGAAGGGCATTATAGCGCAGCACTAAGCAACATTACAAAATAGCAAGGCAACCCTATTTACTATCATTGGAAATGGGAACAGAATTCTAAATACACCTCCGTACATTGAAGGACATTATAGTATAGCACTAAGGAATATTACAACATAGCAGAGCAACCCCATTTACTACCACTGGAAATGGGAACAGAATTCTTAATACACCTCCGTACAATGAAGGACAGTATAGCACAGCACCAAGCAATATTACAACATAACAGAGCAACCCCATTTACTATCATTGGAAATGGGAGCAGAGTTCTAAACACCTCCGAACAATGGAGGGCAGTATAGCACAGCCTTAAGCAATATTACAACATAGCAGAGCAACCCCATTTACTACCACTGGAAATGGGAACAGAATTCTTAATACACATCAGTACAATGAAGGACAGTACAGCGCAGCAATGAGTAATGTCATAGCATGTCAGAAATAGCGTAGCAATGGTCAATATTGGGAAATGCGAACAGAGTTCTTAAGAAGATTTAGAAAGGCGAATTTAGTCCTTGCACCTAAGAGAATAGTAACAGAAAACATGGGAGCACATAAGGCCGGAACACGACCTGGAATTTCATGTCTATGCTAGCCAACGGATGGCGGGGCTGCCTAGACTGGTGCTACATACCACTGGAATGGGAACAGAAAACAACAAGCCACGAATTTTTCCCAATACTACCACTGGAATGGGAACAGAACACAAAAAGCCTCATGTGAAACATTGATACAGGTAATTCCTGATGCAATCATGATAAACACAAGGCAAAATATATGGTGATGAGAAAACATTTCAAGTTGAATGTAAAAGTAATCGGATATGCCAATGCTAAGCCAAGCGCCTGGAACATCGGTAAACATTGAATAAATACACAACAGGGTTGAATGTGCATCCACCTACAAGAAAGGAGTTGTAAATAAGGATCAGAAAAAAGGGGGGTAAGCAGAATGATATCAGGACAATGATGCTATCAATGGTGAAAGAATGGGGCGGTGGGAGGGAAAAAATCGCAGGAGATCTCAAGAAGACGAACCTTCCGACAGCGTGGTTGAGTTTTTCTGCCACGAGGTTAACTGGCTCTCCCAGCTCCGCGTGCTCGGAGCGTGATCATGAATATTCAAAAGCATGTGCGAGTAAACCACGGAAGCTCATGAATATTAAGTAGTGCAAGTCTCGCAACGTTTTGGCGCCAAAATCCCCAGCCTTGCTCGGGCCGTTCAAAATCAATTTGCATCGCAAAGTCTTTTTTCACTTCCGAGCAAGGCTTTAAAATCACGTTCATACAAGAATTACACTACTCATTCAAGTTTGGCGGAAACAGAAGGTGTGTTTTATTCATAAAGCTCGGGCAATCCGCCCGAGACTTAGGAAAAATACAACCATGAGAATCAACGGTATAACGTAAAAGCTTAGGTACTTCTGTAAACCCATATAAAGAAATAATGGAATATTTCAACTTCTTTACAAATCTAATACTTTCGATCATCGACTTAACAGCCTCGAACCATGACATGGGAAATATTTTGGAGAGTCAATTCTTCATAAATTTAGCCACCAAAACCCGCTATGTGCGGGGCAAAAAGATCCACAGCCGTAACAAGGCGCCAAAACAGAGCGACATGCGACGGGCCCGTACAGAACTGGCGGATATGATTACGCCACATGTCATGGATGTTAAAATGCTGCTTATTTGAAAATAAAATCCTCAATGCGGTAAATTGTGAGATAGACACATTTTGAAAAGGGATGCATGAGGCATATAACCAGTTTTGATCACAAGTATGTCTTAAAGATCGCAGCTACCCACCGTGTGGATCCGTTGTTGCAAAATAGAATGGTAATAAATAAACAATGTAACGTTACGTCAAGATGAACTAAATAAGGGGACTAAACATTCTTGAGAGGGGAATAAACAGACCAATATGCAAGTACACGAAAAAACAAACTAGGAAAAGGTGAATTTAATAGATTACCAGCTGTGTTATGTGACGAGAGTTTTCCCCCTGGTTGAAAAAACCACTACTAAAAGCTAACGATAACAGTTCTGCAAATTGGGCGGCAATCCGCCGCCGGGTCCCAGATATTTAAAAACACTAATTGACTAGCGATCAGCTAAAGTTTGGCATGTTGGACGTCACTCCGTCGTGTCCAAGTATTTCAAAACACTACCCAACTGGCGAAAGGCTAACATATTTACATAATGGACGGCAATCCGCCTGGTTCTGAATATTTCAACACTAGCCAGCTAGTAAAACTAAGGGTTTGCTCGTCATGCTGGACGGCAATCCGCCGATTTCCAGATATTTTTAAAAATTTTGACCTGATTTCAAAGCGGCCACACTAAGGGCTTCCCGTATATTCTTGTTACAGTAGTAGATGGAATTCCCGTAGTTTCACAAATGGAGAACGTCGTAATCAAAGTAGGCGGCATAATTACCGCCACGGAACCGTAAAAAACACGGAAACCGTTCGCCTGTCACGTGGAGTTGTATGGTAGGATGGAATCTCGGCAACTCGCCAGCTATTGTCGGCCGCATTTTGGGCTTATGTGAATCAAAAGTTATTGACAACCCGTAGGTGTTGTATATCATACAAAATAAAACTGGAAATGTTACAGAATGAACGTCGCGACGCCAGGATTGGTTCATGAGGGGATCTCGGCAGCCCGCCGAGTTGAAACAACGTTACAAAAATTCTGTAAAGCGTGGCAAAAATGTAGAGCCTGGGTTCCCAAGGCGAAAGGGCCCGACTCGAAGTAGACATTTAATGAGACGAAGCACGTCAATGAATAAGGCTTCACAAAGAACAAACGCGTCCGACGTCTAAGTTCAAATAGAAGTAACGGTTATGAATATGGTAAATAGGATAGTCCCGAGACGACAATCAAGAAACCAACCGGGGATCACAAAGAAGGCTTCCAACGCCGAAGCCATCATAGAAAGGACTTACCGGGAACTATAGGGAGCAGGCGGAAAAACATTTGCAAAAAAATCGCAGGAGATCTCAAGAAGACGAACCTTCCGACAGCGTGGTTGAGTTTTTCTGCCACGAGGTTAACTGGCTCTCCCAGCTCCGCGTGCTCGGAGCGTGATCATGAATATTCAAAAGCATGTGCGAGTAAACCACGGAAGCTCATGAATATTAAGTAGTGCAAGTCTCGCAACGTTTTGGCGCCAAAATCCCCAGCCTTGCTCGGGCCGTTCAAAATCAATTAAGATAATGCAATGGATAATGATAGTCCTATCATCCAGGTTCATGTTAAGAGAGATACATAAATTAGGTTACACAATGATATGACATTTTGAATCCACATCAAGTAGGGAAACCATGATGATATCATGATCTTAAGAGTGACGCAACTGCTTTATGAGCAGTGTGTCTGCGATCATACATGCCAAGAAAGTAGGAATCTAGTTTTTTTTTTAGTTAATGCTCGATTAAGTGTTGGCCAGAGTTGCCCTAGAGAAGAAGTGCACACTAAGATGTATTTTCTAGTAATCGTTATGCTCATTCAGCCCTTTCTAAAGTTATACACAAGATGTTGACTTCACTTTTGTTTCTTACTCACAAAACGGCTCACTACACTGCTCTTATATCTTGCTAAACTCCCAACTGAAGCGCTGAGCCTTGCTAAGCCGGCGCCATGGTCGGGGGATAACAAATTTGTCAGACAGCCAGCTCGATGGGGAGGTGTCCTCCTGTTCCTTGGTCCTGTAGTGCAGCCAGAGAGTGAAGGCCACGAGCGCAAACAAACTTCCCAGGAACACAGACAGTTCCACAGCCATCATGATCATGGCATGACTGTCAATGTCTGGAAAGAAAAGGAAGCAACTTTGTACATGAATGGTGCATACAGCTTTCCCAGCTTAACACTCAGTACTTATATCAAACCCATGGTTCTTACAAAAACTTTCTAAATCTGACAAGGACATACTTATTAGATAAATGTGTTTAATATTGTTAACCTAATATACAGTAAGATTCTTACATACAGTCTGTGCCAACATTGTACCTCTTAATTTTGCACAACACAAATAACATTACAATACACTCTGCATACAGGAAATGTCACTTCTTTGAACTGTTATTTTATCAAAGTTATGCAATAGCAAAAATCCTAAGTAAATGTTAAATGTGGGAAAGACATCAGGCTTTATTAAGTCTAGCTCTCACCATTTGCATTTGTAGACTCCATCCCTTCAGTGACTGGATCTTGGTGGAGTTTTGAATCACTTCCTTCATGCATTTGTGTTCCACTTTTTCCCTGAATCATCAGTGATGCGTTGCTTTTGGTTTCATTCTCTGAGTCGTCATCCTCGATGTACAACAGAGCCAGGTGACTACTCACATCTTTGACCAATGCCACGCTTTCATCCTTTTTCAGCTTGGATGTGTCTCCTTGTACGTCATTGGACGATGGACCGTTGGGTGAAGACGGACTGTCCCCATAGGTGTCAATCAAGAGGTCGTCCAGGTCAGACATGAATGAAGACCCTCGTCCTTCAGATGACACAGGTACGTCTTCTTCCTTCACTGCCAACGAGATTGAGCCATCTTCTTTGACTGCTGTCATTGAAGACTCACCAGCTGTTGCCGTTGTGTGCTCTGCACGGAGATGAAACAACCTGTCTTCATCTAAGTGTTGGCCATGGTTCTCTAACCCATTGTCACTGTTTCCGTCTTTAGTTGAGATTGCCGGTACAGCAACTTCTTCTATGGGGTTCTCATTGGAAGATTCAAAATGATCCGGGTTGGTTGTGAAGGCTGCAATATCGTTGTCACCGCTAGGGTTTTCGTAGGCGCCATCTGACTCAATGCCACCATCTGTTGAACTTGTCTCCTCCTCTTCTAGGGTATACTGTTCCAGTTCATCAATGTTTGAGGGCCACTTCCTAGGGCACACTACGTCTAAATTTAGAACAGAACCAAACAGTTCAACCATACACAAACATGGTGCAAATCACTCACTGGCTGAGCTTTTCAGAAATGTTTTGCAGGAACAAAGGAGGTTAGAATTAATCTCTTTGCAGAAACCAAAGTTTTTATGTAGTTTCATCTAAAGAATCATTGATAACTTTGTCCCTAGATATACATTGTACGTAGGTTATATAATCTATTCTATTTCTGTTTGCTATTATAAGGTGAAAGAAAAAAATACATTTTGTTAAAAATGAAAGTACTGGGCCCTTGAGTACAACTTTAATATAGTATTACATGAATAAAAGTCCCAAAGATGTATTATGTTGAATCCTATAAAATGAAATCAAAGCAACAACACAAAACTATCATTCAGAATAAACAAGCCACTACAGGATATTTTACTATACGGTAATATACATTTATGTGATTGTAGTATTATACATTTACTGTTTACCTACGAGACGTTCATCTCCTCCTTGTTCCAGAAAGTTGAGGACACACGAGCTGTCCAGTGTCAGAGGATTGTAATCATAGTCACCCTCCCTAGGGTATAGGTGCATAAGTTAGAGTGCATCATACTAAACCTACTGTACATGCAGAAACTTTTGCGGTGGTTTCATGTTCGCTGTTTTCGCGGTGTCCGCTTCACCGCAAACTTAAAACCACCGCAAACATTTTTCCATCATGGCAGTAAGAGACTACAGTGCATGGTGTTACCGCGAACTTAAAACCTGACAGCAAAAAGTCCTTTTCCCGCTACCGCAAAATTAAATCCAAGCAAACTTAAATGCATATACTATGAACTTATTATGAACTTATGATCTTTTGTGGCCTTGCACATTCCCTTTTTTCGCAAATTTCAACATACTGTAATTCCTGATGGTCTTAACTCTTAGTGTCCTTGTTTGTTTACGGTTTTCATGGTGACAGCTGTAATGTGAACGTATGAAATGGATGATATGATATATACTTGATGATATATGATGATAGAAAATTTTACTTGCCTAATCGGGGATGTGGGGTAGGACACGTGCTTGCCCGATCTGCACTTTCACTTGCCGGGGACAATAGGACTATTGGGCATGTATGGCAGGCTGCAAAAGAGACACTGTCCTGGCTACTTAAAATTCTGCTCACTAACCTGATACACTGTTGTTTGGTTCTGACATTTCACATCAGGTGAATAGAACATATATGGGACTGAATAGTGAATACTGGCTAGTGCTTTATATCATTGATAACTAAGTTAATAGTTAGTTATTCTTGCTCTGATACCTGGTGTATTTGCTATAGTCGAGTTAGAAATTAATGATTTGATGCACCACTGTTGCTTTTGGGGCCTTCAAGTTGAGTCTCGGAAAAGTTTGGAATATACCTACAACTTTTTTAACATCAAAACTCATTATGATGTTTACGGAAGACGTTTTAGTTTTAAAACTGATTCTTACTTACAGAAGTACAGGCAGATAATCATACTCCTCTGATTCTGGTACATCGGTTATTTCATTTTGGTCGATTCCACTGTCCGTCAAGTTGCCTTGATCTGAAATGGAATGTTTCAAAAGGAATTTTAGGTTATAATGTGTATTTACTTAGTATCAAATGGTCATTTTAGGGTAAATAGGAGAAACTGTTTAATGTGATGTTACAGTCATATTGAAACTGTGCTCCTTACTGGAAAATAGGATACTCAAGTGTTAATTTATAATTCAAATTAAGTGAATAACATCTTCAGATATGTGATAATTATATTATATAATAAGAATCTGAGTGCAGTCTTATTGCCATGTTTATCTACCGAAATGTGGTTTGACAAATAGCAGTTTTTGACAAAAATATCAGTCTAACCACAAAGAAAATAAAGCATTCTTGAGACTAAGTACTTGACATAATAATTGCTGACATGTGATGTTACCTGTGATTCCAAAGGCGCCTGGCAATAGAGCAGTAGATAAAACGTACAGGCAAACTAAGGAAAGTGCCATGTAAGCCATGATGTCACCAACACATCTGAAGTTCTGAAATGCTTGCGTGCAATCCAGTGTTTGGTATAAGACCAACAATACACCTGGCTACTCAATGATGCCAGGTATGTGTAGGAAAATAAACATTTAAGTTTCAGAGCGAGGCAATCATTTTGAGGGAAGAAGAAAAACATCATCTTGAAGCCTTCGTATGTTTAATTAACGGTAGTTCACCTTTATCCTTACCCTATATCCGTTGTTTATAAAAGCAAGGTATTTACGGATATCTAGCCGATGAACGTTTGTTTCAAATTGCAATATTTTCATAGCATTACAGTCTGAAAAAGCCGTTTGTCAACGTGATATCCCCTAACTATACAACAGATTAAGGTTACCCCGCGGATAATGGTGAACTAGCGTTACCAATAATAAGTCATTTATACTGATCAAGTCATCGTACTCAACAACAGTTAGACTAAGTGCAATATAGGATAGCAAGGTTAAAGACAAAACCATGTTGACAGTTTGTTTCAGTGTTTCTTACACTGCCTTACTAATAGTGTACTACATCTCCCTCAACTTGTCTATACACACGACTTACTCTAAACATTGGAGTATGTGATGTACACAAAAGCCATTCACACTTTTGGGTTTCCCACAGTCAGCTGCAGATAGACTTTACTTTCCAAAACAAAGCTTCCTGTAGTCGACTTATCGTAATAATAACGTTAACTTTTGATTTTTCAGCACAGTGTATTACTAAGTTAATCCCTGTACAAGAGTCTGAATATTTACTTGTACATACATCACCCCTTATCCTGAATCTATCACACTCTGTCATTTTAGACAAAAAAAGGCAGTACCAACAGTTGTTTAAGTCATCTGTTGACATTAAATCTGTTTTAGCACCTAATCTTTTCAAGCTCTGAGGAAGTTTAGTTCAGACTAAGTGCTGTGTCAGCTTGAAGAAATTTTGTGGTGATAGCAGATGTAGAGGACATCTCTCAACATCCTTTGGACAAAGAAATGCATGTTGACTAAGAAAATAAATTCAGATCTGTGAATGGAATGAAGAATTTGCTCAGAAAGTAGATGTTGGTCCAGGAAAGAAACCTTTATTTTTTTTAAATATATATTTGGGTTTGGCTTGGTGACAGTTTCAAATGACAGAGAAAATTGTGCTTTGAATAAAAGTGTAATTGTGTAGAAAAGTGAAATCTGTGGTCGACATTATGCAATGATTACATACTGGTGTCCTGGAAATGAGCATTTTAGCAGTAAATTTTTGGTGATGGTTTTGACATAGAGTATATGTTGCTGTGAAGCAAAGGAGCAAAATGCAATTTTCTAGAAAATTTCTTTATTCAGTTCACTCCAACAAAGACTAGTGACTATTCACTGCAACCGGACGGCACAATTTCTAGATCTGTATTCATCTATGCAACAAAATCAGACAGGACAATACACATGAAATGATTACTTTTGGCAACTTTTGTCAAATTCAAGGTCTTTAAATGACTTAATAGATTTTTAAAAATGAGAATCTGTTGTTTGGGATTCTTATGGAAAAGTATCTGAACATAAAAAAAAAATGGATTTGGCTCATTTACTGAAAACACAGTGTCAAATGCAATTGGTCCACTTTTAGTCAGAAATAATTTGAGTTACACGTAACATCAACATTTTCTACAGAATCAGCCAATATATTATTTGTAAAAAATAAATGGATTACAGTTGCAATACTAAATTTTATAGGATGCAAACAACAAAGATATTATAAAGCCTTCACACTTCTACTGGAAAAATGATTTGCCAGTTGCCACATAACACTGGCTGCACATCTATTGTTACATGATATATGATTGATAAAGCTTCTGTGTATTATACATCTATAGCTCCTGTGTTTGATGTAACTATAGCTTGATAGCTAGTGCAAGGCAACTAATCAGCGTAAGCTCTCCGAGGGTGACGTGAACTCCGGCTGAGGTCTCGTTACCCCAGGGTCGACCTTCTTCACCAATCATTGTGGGGCGCTCGGTAGGGTCAGGAACGGTCGCTGTTTGAAAGAAACATTGCAACTTATAATGCTAGTTTCATCATCATCATCATCATCTTCGCCGCATATCAGTTTTGGTTAATAGTTTACCTTTATATGTGAGGTAACCTATATCCATTGTTTTTAAAAACAGGGTATTTATAGGGATGTTAAGTCGATGGATGGTAGTTTCAAACTGCAATTTTCAAAAATATTGCTACTTGAAACCACCTTCCGTCAAATTGATAATCCTTAAAACCCTGTTCCAAATACAACGGATATAGGTTAGTTCACAGATAAAGGTGAACTAGCATTAAAGTAATATTCTATGCAAAAACATCAAATTTTACCAAATGGTCAATTTTTGTTCATTGACATTGATGAATACGTAAAAGTAAAAACTATCAGTCTTTAACTTACCTGTATAAGTGGCAAAGAAACCCATATCATTCACAGCCTCGTCTGACATAAACTCAACAATCATGGGTCCGTCTGTGTGGATGTCATCAGGCTTGTTCCATCCACAGTATGTACCTAAGCAACAACAAAAGGTGGAACGTTGGCATCCGTTACTTCAAATTTGCCAAGGAGATTTCATTTAACCATTGGTGAGTTACTGGCAGAAGATATTCTTAACACGATCTTGATAATGATACATTGAAGAAGATAATAAGATAGGTGACACAGACAAAAGATAGCAGAAATCAATACTATCTGAAATGTCTGACTGATTCCAAAATCATATCCAGCTGCTTGACTAACTGCTTTTTGCAATATTGATTAATACGTGTCTTCTAATTTTACTTTCTAATTTCACTTTGGGGGATGGAGGAAGATCTTAGTCTGAGGAATAACTGACAAAGTTTTGGGATAGACAGATATATATCTAAGACATTTCATTAAGAAATGACTAAACATCTTACCTATGAGTGATTTTCTGTTGCTGAATTCTTCGTACACTGCCAGGTAGTCATTGGTGTTCCCTGAACACTGGCTGAAGGGGCCTCCTACCTGAGGGAGGGAGGGGGAATGATAGAACAGCGGATATGACCTATCATACACTTTTTCTACTTGAAGTGAAACTCTTGATAAAACATATCCAATGTGTTTGTTATCAATACGCAATATAACAATATAAGAGCTTGGCCTTGCCTGCTAGTTGTTTACGCATGGAGCTGGAACAAACAACATACAAAAGTCTTTAACACAACCCTTAGTTTCCTTGACATAGACATTCACACTAACACCGTCCCTTTCCTTGGTGCTGATAGACATTCACACTAACACTGCCCCTTTCCTTGGTGCTGATAGACATTCACACTAGCACTGTCCCTTTCCTTGGTACTGATAGACATTCACACTAACACCAACACTGTCCCTTTCCTTGGTGCTGATAGACATTCACACTAACACCAACACTGCCCCTTTCCTTGGTGCTGATAGACATTCACACTAACACCAACACTGTCCCTTTCCTTGGTGCCGATAGACATTCACACCAACCCTGTCCCTTTCCTTGGTACTGATAGACATTCACACTAACACCAACACTGTCCCTTTCCTTGGTGCTGATAGACATTCACACTAACACCAACACTGCCCCTTTCCTTGGTGCTGATAGACATTCACACTAACACCAACACTGTCCCTTTCCTTGGTGCCGATAGACATTCACACCAACCCTGTCCCTTTCCTTGGTACTGATAGACATTCACACTAACACCAACACTGTCCCTTTCCTTGGTGCTGATAGACATTCACACTAACACCAACACTGCCCCTTTCCTTGGTGCTGATAGACATTCACACTAACACCAACACTGTCCCTTTCCTTGGTGCTGATAGACATTCACGCTAGCACTGTCCCTTTCCTTGGTGCTGATAGACATTCACACTAACACTGTCTCTTTCCTTGGTGCTGATAGACATTCACACTAACACTGTCCCTTTCCTTGGTGCTGATAGACATTCACACTAACACTGTCCCTTTCCTTGGTGCTGATAGACATTCACACTAACACTGTCCCTTTCCTTGGTGCTGATAGACATTCACACTAGCACTGTCCCTTTCCTTGGTGCTGATAGACATTCACACTAACACTGCCCCTTTCCTTGGTACTGATAGACATCCACACTAACACTGTCACTTTCCTTGGTGCTGATAGACATTCACACTAACCCTGTCCCTTTCCTTGGTGCTGATAGACATTCACGATAACATTGTCCCTTTCCATGGTGCTAATAGACATTCACGCTAACATTGTCCCTTTCCTTGGTGCTGATAGACATTCACGATAACATTGTCCCTTTCCATGGTGCTAATAGACATTCACGCTAACATTGTCCCTTTCCTTGGTGCTGATAGACATTCACACTAACATTGTCCCTTTCCTTGGTGCTGATAGACATTCACGATAACATTGTCCCTTTCCATGGTGCTAATAGACATTCACACTAACACTGTCCCTTTCCTTGGTGCTGATAGACATCCACACTAACATTGTCCCTTTCCTTGGTGCTGATAGACATTCACACTAACACAGTGGACTATTACTATGACTACTAACACTGTCCTTTTCCTTGGTGCTGGTAGATATTCAGCATGCTAATTGACAGACTCTGTCCCTTTGGTGAGGGGTACATAATGACCCTACCTGGAAACTGTGGAAGGAGAGGGTGACGTTGGTGCCAGCTATCTCCCACTTGCAGGCGGCACCACTGCTGTAGCTGCTGGGGAAGTTGGCTGATGCTAGTGTGCCAGTCTGGCTGGTGAGGAGGGCCAGGTTGCCACAGCCTGAGTTCAGCTCTAAACAGAAGGGAACAATAAAATTTAAACATTATGTTGCTACCAAAATATTAAACTGTATAGATCATTCCCATACAGTGACCAATTTCATCTTAGAATTTTAACACTGATTCAGAAATAAAAACTTGAAAGTTTGACCATTCACATCCTCCTACGCACGGTCCTCTACAGCTAGCTAACTGCCATTGGGGTGACCACAAGGACTGTGGTCCCTCTGCATAGGAGAATTGACCATTCAATGACCTAGATTGTTGTGTGTGTTAATGTGTGTGCTTTGCCACAAGTTTGACTTACAATCAAAATTTCCTTACCCAATATATGCCGGGACCACAACTATGGACCAGTGGGTTTTATGGTATTAATAACACTAGATTTGCCAGGATGCATACTAGGAAACTACAGAACTAGGTAGTTAAAATCTGCATTGATAACTCACCAGGTCGGACTGCCTTGTATGAAGCAGAGAAACCTGTGAAGAGCTCGTCGTTCCTTGGCCACCTGTTCAACAGGAACTTCACGATCATGACGTCACCTCCAGACATCATCGCAGGGGGCGGGGTCTGCCCGCAAAATCTACCTGTCAATCATAAGTGTTTTCATCACATAATTATTATCAATATAATATATATTAAAAGCCATTGGTCAGAAATTCAACTCAATTCTTTACTGTTGTTTATGAGTCATCAGTAACAAGAAAACAAGACTATAAATATTTAAGGTCATTGTGCTGCCATTTGATTTATACAGCATTTTGGGATATATTTCTTAAGATTCTCTGTGACTGTAACTGTTCATACAATTATCATGATCATAGCTTAGGTAAAGTCATTCCCATCTCTGTGTCAATGGCCTTAGACCACACAGCATAAAAGTTCCAATCACTACAGTATGGGGCTAGTCCACTTATGGTGTGTGCTCAACTACTATACTTTCTCAAATGCTGAATGCTGAGCAGAAAAAGCAGTGTGTGCCATTTTTTTATTAAAGTCTTTGGTGGTATGATTCTGCCAGGAATCAAACTCACAGCCTGCCAAACATTAAGACTTTTGGCTTGGCTAATAATAATGCACCTGTACCAATCATCATTATACAATTTAGATAATAATAGAAATAATACAATTATTGTGATCATAGATAAATTCATCTTACCCATCAGGTTTGCAGCCTCATCCGTGCCGTTATAAACCTCGATCATGTGCAGGTAACACTTCTCTGGTGTATCAGGGAAGGGGTTGAGGTCAATCCGGTCAAAGGTCAGCAGCACGACCTGACCCTGGGGCACGCTGATGTTCCAGGTACAGTCTGTGTCAGCCGGGTAGGGGGCGGGGTAGTCGGGGGACGTGATGACGCCGTGTTGTGCTGTTAGAGATCCACCGCACTCTGGGGGGGGGGGGGTGGAGAACAGTTTGTGAAGGAGTTAGCTGTGGACAAATTGACATTGGCATCCAAGAAACATTAACAAGCCATAAGGAGGTATTCTATGTAGGGTTGAAAGTTTAATGGTACTATTAACCACTCATTGATTTCCTACTGGAAGAAATTGTTTCAACCAAGCAAGTGTCTGTCAGGTAGGGGGCGGGGTAGTCGGGGAGGTGATGACGCCGTGTTGTTACGTAAGAGATCCACCGCACTCTGGGGATTTTTTTTTTTTAGAGAATGGTGTGGACAAATTGCCGTTGGCATGCCAGAAACATTAACAAGCCATAAGGTTTAATGTTATGTTTGGGTGAAAGTTATAGTTTATCACTCTTTGCTTTAACTGGCTTGAACTTGTTTCAACAAACTAAAAATATTGGGTAGGAGGCAGGTTTGTGATGTCAGAGAACCACTGCACTGTGGGGAATTTTTTTTTAAGGGAAAGGTTTTGGAAAGAGTCATCTCAAATTGATATTGGCATCCAAGAAACAGACAAGCCATATAGTTTGATTTTATGTATGGGTGAAAATTGTAGTTAAGCACTCAAAGCAATTGTCCATTAGGCACGGGTTAGGGTTATTAGTGATGATACCATGTTTTGATGTCAGTGAACCACTGCACTCACTGGGGATTGATTAGTTTTTAGGAGAGTTAAGTTACTTAAGATATGCGGGAAATATTTGTCTTAGGATGACATCCCACAAACTGAGACATGTCTAAGTTTCAGTTTTGATTATAAGGCATGTTTATTAAGTTACTATAAGCACTTCTTGCACTCTTGCTAGTTTCATCTACTAGTACTTGTTTCAAAAAGGAAACTTATTACGCATTGTAAGGGTTGAAGGCATCAATCAATCTCACCCAAAGCCTGCTTGTGCACTATCTTGCAATATGACAGTCTAGAGAGCAAAAGTGTTTTTATTTAAAATGGTACTAATGTAAACTGAATTCAGCTCCAATCTTACCTGTGCTGGTGGCAGGATAAGCCAGTAAGGAGAGCAGAAGAATTGTCAGTGTTATATCGGCCACTCCCATTTTGTCGTCTGCTCACTTACAGGTATACGTACCTGAAACATCACAGACAATGAATAACTTTTCTATATCACAATGACGTGACACAATAAAAGAAATCATGCATAAATTCGATTTCAATTTATATTATGTTGATGACACGCAAAAGAGTCAATCAATCGTCTGATGGCATTGGACCCTGCACCTTAACCCTGTTGGACCTATACATCTGAAACAATTTTCTGAGAGATGAAATGCATAATCAAACAAAGAATTGAAGATCTTATACCTCGCTGACTGAAATATTCATTAAGATTTTTTGTAAGTTACTTGTTTTATTCATTATTGTGAATTCCATGCATATATGCTGATCCTCAGCTTCAAGTTGGTAAGTTTGAAGCCAGGTAACCCAACTAAAACAAGTGTAAACCCGCGTCCACCTTGGGGAAGACAAACAAACTAACAAATAAATCAAAAATAGTACCTCCCGTATTCTCTATATTGTTTTCAGTTTCTTGGCATATGTGCAAATTTTACAGGTGGTTACAGTGAACTGCAGTTTTCCATCATTGCCCGGTAACCCCAACCCCAGCACACATATCATGGACAGTCCCTTCCAGACCTACATGTCGCTGATTAGTCGGCAGTAACCCAGCACCACCTTGATGCCACTGTAGACCGTTAGCAACACAATAGAGACAAAAGCACGACAAGTGCCTCTCGTCTGTCAAGGGGTGTCCACCGACAACAACATGGGCGATGGTTCAAGGATTTTCTATTCAAGCACAGAACTCTTCATGGCAGATTTTGGGGTTAGAAACCACAACGCTGTAAATAGTTTCAAACATTCAGCAACGGTTTTTAGGGAAGAAGGGCACCAAAAAGGCATGACTTAAGTCAATAGGATTTGGTTTTTAAAACTGCTATTTATTATAATGCTTTTTCCACATTGTTTTGTTTCTATTGCAAGTCTGTGGCTCTGTTTATTTGCAAAACTTCCTAAAGAAAAGTGTCACTGATAGAAAATTGTCAAACAGAATTCTGACAACCCAATACTTTGTTGTGTCTGTCACAAGTAACCATATTAGACCGTGAAAAGACTCAGAGGTAACAGATATAGTGTGATATCGTTCTTTGTTCAAAACAACATGATATCATACATGTACATGCACTTAGGGACTTTCCAAAGTCTTTCAGGATGGGGGTGCAATGAGGATGGTCAGCCCTTTCCTCCACATTCCCCTAAGTAGTTTTTGGAACAGCCCAAACAATCCTCAGTCAAAAGGTTCACACTCACTGACTCAGTTAGCTATAGCTTACGTTTTGTACATGTAAATAGAAATGTGGATGTCGAAAACAAGTCATGAATTTCCAATGTGATACTGTATTCTAAAGATGAAACTCTTGTAGTTTCTGTCTTAGGAAAGTCTTATCTTAAACAGAACAACATACAGAAAGTGTGTCATAAATTTAAGATCAATTCACTTGGATTTTGGCTGTTAAAACCAGGGTAAACCTGACACATTTGGAAAGGATACCCTTGGTTGCACCAGAGTCGGTCCACACAAAAGCAACGGTCGGGACACGGGTATTGGGTATGAATACTTTAAGCTCTAACCAACCACAAATCTTACTCTACAGGTGGTTTGGACCCACACAGGTGTTTCTATGTCGGTCTTTGACAATTACAACTGACGTTGTGCAAATATAGAGAGTTTGACACATAAAAGGTACAAATAACATGTTTTCTAGAGTTCTAACAGTTATGATTTGCATTCTTTACATACTTTCTATGCATATGGTGAAAAAAAGGAATGATTTCATGATAATCATTGTAACTTCTGGTATATTGGTTTAAAGGGGGAAATATGCAATTGTTAAATAACTGATTTCTTATGGACACATGTATTTTACTGTTATATGTACAATTAAATCCTTCTTATTATGATTAAAGAAAAGTGTTACCTTTGATTCACCCTTGGCCTGTCTTCCCTTCTTTCCCACTGGGAACTCTGCTTCCCACTCAGCTTGCCCCAGCCTCTACAGCAGTTGTCAATCTGAGATGCACGGAAAAGAAATTCTGACTTTATATGTCAGACATCTTACGACACATCCGGTGTAAGGTGTTCAAGGACGCAGCCAATCCTAATCCAAGGTAGTAAAAGTGACTACTAAGGCGGAAAACAGCGACATTTGAGACGACGTCCTTCACTTACTGCCTGCGTTTGCTGTAAGAAGAACCGTATTGTTTACCTGGGCTTAAAGAACTGTGACCTAATTGGTGTCGGTAGAAAAAGACAAAATGCTGACACAGTGGGTACCATGAATGCTGCTGCTGACTATCCAGAAATATAGTTCAAGGTTGGTGACTTTATACTTACAACTGCATGAATAAGAACTGTCAACTCAGCTACCTGTGGAGTCGAATTCATCTCCAAGCAGATCCTGCTTATATTATGAGACTATTGATGCATTCTTGTGGTGGGCACTTTACTATCCCTGACTGAAGAAAAAGCACTCACCATGTCAAAAAAATGTAAAACAAGCCAGACCCAACATCTGCTTGGAAATGGAATGATATGCTAGAAGATTTGTTAGAAGACATTGCGGGGAAAATTATTTGCTGCACTATATCTGCACAACTGGGGGTGATCCTGTCAAGATAACTAGTGGTTTACCCCTTGCAAAACAGGTGCAAGTACTGAAGCATACTAATGGTAGTGTGGAGCATCTATTGTAATGCTGTCACTCACGAGTTCAAAAAAGAACATCAAATGAAGGAATTAGTAAACTAATGTTTGAAAATGTTCTGAACTCTGTCAAATATAATGACTGTAAAAAAAGATAGCCAATCCAAGTGTAAACATTTAAAAACACATCATTATTTTCCACTTGTTATTTCCAGAGATAACAACATTACAGGTAGTACAGAATATACATTAAATTTTACTTTCAAACTGACAAGTAATGCCCTGATGTATGCAATGAAGTTAGGGAACACCTGTAGACAATCATTAACTCACAACTGCTTTACTGAATGTAATGCTTTAACGTGGAACTTTATGCAGTCCCCTCTTTCAACTCAGCAGCTGTTGGTTCTGAAGAGTGCTCAAGCTCTCACCGACATAGTTTGAAAACAAGCAATGATGGTTGACCATTTTCCTCATTCTGATAAGATACAGAAGTTATTGCCTTTTGGCTCAATTTTTATCAATTTTTGTAAAGGTTTTCAAAGATCATGACTTCAAGATCTCATTCGAAGAGATATGCACTGTTATAATGACTAAAAAAGGATATTTTGGGGGTAGTCTGCTAAGTTGTTCAGCTTGTATTCCTCAAATTCTAATATTTGAAACCAAAACAAGTCAGAAAAGGATACCTTCTGCATACAGGTTATTGTTTACCAGAAATGTTTTCATCCTTTGGTAACAATATCTGACCTACTTTCACTCACATCTTATGTATTGCTGCATTATTATCAACAAACTTTGTCACTTTCTCCACAACTTACCCACCAACACTTGCTGAGATCAAAGACAGTGAAAAAGAACAGAATTTACTCTTAGGAATTCAAGAAATTGACCTGTAAGTTGCTTACCTGACTTAATGCGGTTGTGAAGCTGCCTTTTCTGTAAAGGTGTAACGGAAGGTAACGTTTCTGTTGTTAGAGTGGCGGGTCAAGTTTCAGGGACATACCACTTCTCATGTCCAGTGGGACTGAGGCTTCCAGAGTGTATGTGATTCCTACAAAAGTAAAAGCTTTTAATTCATCTTTGTTTGACCGGTAACCTACAATATTTCTTAGTAGAGTAAGACTATACACACAGTGCTGTTCATAAATGGAGTGTCCATTATCAATCTTATGTTGGCATTGAACTTGAAGGGGTAGACTAGTCACTGTGTGATGAGTGCTTGTGGCACCTGTATTCAGCAGCTGCAAATATGGAAGGAATCGCTAGAGACCCTCACTGATAGGTGCATATGCATGCACTTTGGTGTACCGAAATTTATCACCGAGTTTCAAGGTAGAAATGTGACCACCGTAGTTCCCACACGTGCAAGAAATAAGGTAAAATAGGTTAATAACTTTTAAATGCATTGCATTTGTCCAGGGACTGATGTGAATTATTTCCTCTTCTTGACCGAACTAGAAAAAAAAATCGCCTGTAAGCGTTGGACGTGGCCATGCCTACAGTAATTCAAAAGAGTCGACAGGGGTCGCTTTTGATACATGCGTCTTCGGTCAGGTTGGAATTTGTAATGTCGTCCCAATTTCACAAAGTTGTTTCTAATAACCTTATACCACATGTCAAAATGATAATTGGTGCTGTTTTCAGTATTCAGCACCAAGGACAGGTATGTTTTGGCCGTGTATGGATGGTGTTCAGCACCAAGGATAGGAATGTTTGGCTGTGAGTGGACGGTGTTCAGCACCAAGGACAGGCACGGTTGGACCAACACTTACTTTATATGATTAACGTTATAAAGTTACATTTTGTACAAGTCCTCCTGGTTCCCTTCCATGCGAATATTGACACATATATTCTGTCCGTTCACATGTCACAGTTTATGTTTTAATGACACAAATAGAAAGAAAAGACAGATACATGTGTAATTAGGTTATCTTACTGAGCACAGCTGATCAACACGTGGTGATTAATTACCCATGAAGCCCTGCGAACCCGCGAACTCCAAGATGGCGGCTGAACTTGGAGCGGAGGAACGTCTGATAAACTCCGTCCCTGGGAGACGGCAAACGGCTGGTTTGGGTGGTGAGAAGGGCGTACTTTGTTCTTTATATTCTTGTGAGCATCTTTGGCGCAAACATATGTTGAAAGACTAAGTAACAACGCAGAAATATGACCGAGTTTGTTAACCATTGTGGCATGACATGCATAGCACTAGCAGGAACACCTGAGTTACATTGATTTGCATAATAATAATAATGATAATACAACCAGTCAAGAATTTGTGCTGCATCCTACCTGTACAACTTACAGCCTGTTAATTGAATTTCCAAGTTCATGTTTATGATCCCGATCAGCATCAATTGTCTTGGACCAACAAATTACTGTGGTGAGGGGCCAGACCTATGGAATGTCTGAATAAAATCTACTATCTAGGTACCTATGATACATGGACATGTGAAGTCTAGGTTTTATTTCATTAATGCTTTGTCAACATTCATTTAGTTGTATTCTCCATTGAATGGACTGAAATTTGTACCTGGGATATAAAACTGGTTTAAGACACCAACCTCTGCTACCTGTCCTGTCTAACAGGTAAGTGTAGAACACCATGTTCAGGTAAGGACAACATTCACTGGGTATTGACAGGTGTACAAAGTTGTTCTCGTGACTTTACTCCAGTTGAACATGTCAGTGTTACACTCTTGTCTTGCCAACTTCAGGATCAGCAATGGCTCTGCATATAACATACACTCTACTTTAACTTTAAGAAAGTATAGAATTTTCAGATGAAATTGTTAAAACTATTCGGAATCATCATGAAAATTTGTAGTAAATATAACATTACATATGTCTGCATATTTCAGTTGCTGTGTGTTTGTAATGATACTTTTGATAACGTTTTTGATAGTTTTACACTTTTAACAGTTCTATCCATAATGTACTTACCGTTTCTTGAACATCTTTCAGAATGATAACTGGTTTCATGTTTATTTTTGATGATGTAAATTTGACATGCTCTTTACCACTTTTATTACAGTAATACATGTAAGTGTTTGACCAAATATTTCATGTTCTGACAATTCTAACTGAATGTGATTCAATGGAACAGGTCATTGTAGGCTACTTATGAGTTGCTGTTTAACATCAATTTCTGAGGTGGTTTTATGTCCATGTTCCTAAGTTAATAGATGTCTTTTGTTATGATGTATGCATTCTACATTTGCATGTTACAGAATGCATATCTTTAATTATGGGAATTCCTAAATGAACTTACACATGCTGTTTACTGTGTTGTTCTGTTGTCAAACTGTTTGTTTCGCATATCCTTTCTCTTATTAGATGTTCTGTGAATATGATCTGTGCTTGAATTTTGATATTTGACATGTGTTTCATGGTGTTGATAACTGTTCAGATGTAGACCTGTTGTATTTCATTGATGCTGTGATGTTTTTGACCTGCATACTATACTAATGAATGTTCTGTTAGCATGAGATGCATGCTATCCTGTCTTATGGTCATTGTTTTAAATTGCTATATTACGTGAGATGTATTTTTACATTAATGTGATATCATTTCTGTTGTTTGGTCATCATGTATTTTGTTCACTTTTAACTGAATGTGCTCTTGCCCCCAACTCAAAGCAGGTTTTAGAACTTTAACAAATGTTGCGAATACTATGATCTTGATTGATAACATGCAGCGATGCATGTTCTGTGAATATTATTGGACAGGTGTATGTACATTTGGCAGGTAATTTTTCTGAATAAGTTTTTCTTTTACACCCTAGGATATGCTGATACCGTATACCTGTCCATGTTCCTGTGTGCTGTGGGACCTGTCAGCTATCCTGTGGACCTGTCCATATTCCAGGAGGATCTGTTCATGTTCCTGTGTGTTGTGGGGCCTGTCCATATTCCAGGAGGACCTGTCCATATTCCAGGAGGACCTGACCACATTGCTGTGTGCTGTGGGACCGGTCAGCTCAAGACAAGAGAACATCGGACTTGACAGTGAGTTGATTTTTGTTTTTAGATCTCTTTCAAAAATGGGGATCTGCATGCTGCAAGGTATAATCAACAGTTTTGCCATTCTGATGTTACGATATATCAAACATAATCTGTGTATCGTGCATAAAGTGTCCAGCTTGTGTAAATAAAGCTACCTGACGGAATTTAGCACAAAGTGCAATCGGTGCCTATCATGCAGATTCCTAAAAATGAGAACAAAAAATGTTGGGAAAGGGCAATTGTCTGCAATCCTTTGAATTCTTAATTCCAAACACCATTGTTAAAAGTAGCCCTCCCTGCTGTTTGTTGTCATTTCTGAAAGAGTTCACATTTCTCATACTAACAACTAGTTTAAGGTTGTGACTAATATTTTATTTCAGATATGGTGGCGAACACAGTACATTTTCCTATTGGAGGAGAGCACTTGTTATATTGTCTGTTGTTTCATACTGTATGACAATGGGGTGTATTTCCAAACATTGCAACCAAAACTATTTCCCCTGATGTCTTCTTTTTAAAAGTCATTAGTTTTTTAGCCTTTTATGAAATGAAAATTGTTCTTTATGTAAAGAAAGTGAAATCTGCACAGTGAAGCAGTAATTTAAAATATATAACAGGAACAAAATGTTTAGCATGAATCATTTAATGTGTGGTACAAAAATGGGAAATTAGTGATGAGATTGTAAACAATAACAGAATGTAAAACTGAAGTCCAACTATTAGTGACACATGTACATAAATGATTGAGTGAAAACAAAAAAATTGATAAAATTCCTATTCGTCTTAAATACTAAATGTCAGTAAAAGGTAAAATCATAATTTTTAGGAAATTGCATCAAACATAACAAAGAAAACAAAATGGAACGCCACAATGGCAATAGTAGTAACGTTAGTTCATCTTTATCTGCGGGGTAACCTATATCCATTGTGCTGCTAAACAGAGTATCCAGGGATATCAAGTCGATGGACGGTAGTTTCAAATTGTGATATTTTCAAAATATTGCAGTTTGAAACCAACATCTGTCGACTTGATATCCCAAAATACATTGTTCTTGAAAAGAATGGATAAAGGTTACCCTACAGATAAATGATAACTAGCGTTAATTCCTGCATGAGAATTTTAATCACTACAATCTAATGATGGATACAAACCTGCTTTTTACTATCATGATTATGATGGACATAATCAAAAAGGAACCTAACTTTCTATAGCTTTCTCTAGGACAAATTAAGTACAGAAGTGATTCAGACAAAACTGTTGGTTCAATTCTTGTTTTTATTCAGTTACAAAAACATAGATGAAATGTTACAAAAACACATGGCAGTGGTAGCATTGTTGACCAAAAATTATCAAACTAATTTAATGATGCTTTGCTATACCAACATCTTCGAGATTATGAATTTATACATAGCAGAATAATACAAAAAGTAACTTAAAGCTTCTTCAGTCTTACAAAATGTACACAGCTTTCCTTAACGTTCATCATACCTTTAGCACAGTAAATACAAAAACTACAGATATTTTATTATTTAGTCTTGTGAGTAGATAGCTAATATAGCACAATCAAGTATATTACAGTCAGAATTGATGAAACAATTGGAACAAGTAAGTGAAGAAGTGGATTTCATGGGAAATACTTTGGTTACATCATGATTGTTGGAAATATGTCCCATTGTTGTACAGAAAATGGAAAAGACAATGTTGTGCTTTCTTTCTGTAGAGTAAAATGTACTACAGGTAAGCTGTGTGTGATGTTTGAAAGAGAGGAATTGGGTGTAAGAAATTGGCCAAACAAAAGTACACCTATTCTTTGCACAAGGATTATATACTCTGAAGTTGTTTTCTACTTGTAATGACTAGCCTTTAGCTAGAGATATTGCAGGTACATTTTGTAGTATAATCAAATGATACAGTAGACAGGCAGGTTGACATGTTTTTCACACATAGTCGCAGTCGCAGTCATATAAAAAATACACTGAGTGAATTAGCAATAGATTATAAGTTGACCTAAAAAGTATTGTAGACAGAGTTTGACATCAGGAAGTTTTACATTGAGTCTAGATAGGTCTCAAAAGTAGTGCAGAGAAGCAGGTGAAATGTGACACATTCAATACTTAAACTAAGGCAGTTGTATAATCATAACATATATATCATAACATTTGCAAGTCTCAGGAAATAACTTTTGAGTGAATAATCTGAGGAAATGATGGGTTTAGTTTTGTTTGGCCAATTTCTTTAAGTCATGTAGACATCAGATTTTGTTTTCACTGTTTATGTATTTGTTGCAATATCAACCACCTGTTGTAAAGTTTAGGGCTCATCTCATGTTGATCTAGTAGAGTTTGACAGTGATGTTTTGCTGACAGACTTTATTTGATGAACTTGAGAGTAGGCCTGAATTTTGGAGCAGAAGGTTTTAATTGTCACAAGTACATAAATAGTGGTAAGAAAATTTGACAGTGGCATGAGAAAACACAATTCCTCTCTTTCTGTAAGACAATTTCTACTTCCTGGGCTTAGCCTGGAGGAGGAACTTCTGTCTCAGGGTTCTAACTTACACATTGCTCTGATTCCGTGAAGGAGTCCTGTTGACAAATGATTTGTTTGTCATCAGGACTTCTACGCTAATGGAGAGGGGCTTTGTGGATTTTTTTTACCCTGGCCCAGAGGTTTTCTTCTCCAGGCTTCGACGCTAGGTTTGGTTGCTTGATGTCAGTATTCCTGGGAGATAGTGCGCATAATATACACGTTTTTAAAATAGTAAGGGGGTGGTTGGTTTGTGTGTGTATATTTATATATTGTTTTTTTTTCTATCTATTTATAAAGTGTATATGAGCTAAGTTAATTGTTTATTTTATTTACTAAGTATATTTTATTTACTAAGTATATTTTTAATCCTAAGTTATTTACCTGATCAGTCATTGCCAAGGTATGCTGGTGTTTCGAAGCACCGGGTCTTCAGCTTAGCAAAGACCTCCCCTGGGGAGCACACTGTATGCATTGCTGACAGGAGTAAAATTATTCTAAGTGTTTGGGGAAGTGTCTCCAATGTAGTGGTCAACGTGAAAAGTTAAGTGTAGAGGTTCTAAATATGGTAAAGTGACTGCATGAAGGTGTGATGTACAGCGTAAAATTTTGGCTAAGTGTTTGGGAAGCTGCTCTAATGTCAGGGTAAAGTGATCTTCTGTGTCAAAATTATTCTAAGTGTTTTGAATAGTGGCTCTGATGTAGGGAATTAAGTGAAAAGGTCCTAAGTATGGTAAGTGACTGCTTTATGGGGGAAGTGATGTTCTGTGAAAGTGACTGGGTATTGGGATGCTTACATGTGGCTTCAGTGGAATGTAGTCTTTTGTGTAAAAATGTGTTTAGGAAGCTTGCTCCATGTGACTGTTATGTAGGCAAGTGCTTGGAAATGTTGTGTTGCTAAACAAATAAACTATACTCACGACTTCCTGTGTCTTCTCTCGTTGCTTTGTTGGAAAAGTCTGGTCCTTCCTTCCTTGGGTAGAGAATCCCCCATGAGTCGTGTGGAGAAAGAAAAACAAAAGTCAGTATATTTGTAGACATTATTGATTTTCAAAAGAACACAAAAGAAACAACTTTCTTTCACTCATATATTTTAAGACCCTGAACGGAACATTTCTCCTGCCAAAAGAAAGATAAGATTTTGGAAATCTCCCCTACTCTTGTACGAAGAAATACCATTAAATAGTGAAATACTGACTTACTTTGAAATATCTTTGTTTCCCTCAGTGTCAAGTCTGGTTTGCTGAGCCCTCATCTAATCTGGACAGGAGTTTCTCATCAGCACAGGTTTCACCTTTAGGAAGCACCTATATATAAAGGACAATTATTAGTGTGATTAAAAAAAACATATCCAGGCAACACTGAATAAAAGATGATGATAAAATCACACAATGTACTTGAATATATGGAATGTATAAGACATCAAGAAAGTTTATTTTTAAACAAGTAACCCACTCTAGCAGCATGCTGTACCCCAGACAACAAAGTAGTAAGTTGTAAAGCATTGTCTCACCTGTACAAACTGACATCAGCTGGTTTGCTGAGCCCTCATCTAGTCTGGTTTAGACAAAAGTCAGAACAGGAATGACAGGACAGCTGGTCTCAGGACACACCTAACAATGTGAAAAGATTATTAGTACAAGGTACATGTGAGAATAGGCAATAAGGAACCAAAAAATAAGACAGTTTTAACATATGTATTATACATATGAAAAATTTACAGAGTATAAAGTGATATATATCTTTAAAAACATTTTCTCACCTGTGGATGTCTTGCTCTTCTGTCTTCAAATCACCTGGTCTGGTCTGGTCCAGTCTTGTCAGGTTCAGACAGGAGTCCTCACTACTGCAGCAGTCAGTAGACACCTAACTATACAGACATTACAAGTGATTCACTTCTCACAAATGAATGTCAGTTAATTGTACATTAAATGCAAAATTCACATTTTTCTCGCCTCCTGCTGTTCTTTGGTCTTCAAATCGCCTGGTCTAGTTCAATCCAGTCTTGTCAGGTTCAGACAGAAGTCCTCACTACTGCAGCAGTCAGCAGACACCTAACTCAGACATTAGAAGTCACACATTTGTAGCAAATAGTACAAAGGAAATGGTTGGTAAAATGCACAATTCAGATTTTTCTAACTCTTACGTTATCAAATCACCAATAGAAGATATCAAGTTGTGCAAACGTGAGTTTGTAGCTTTCATCATTATGCACATGAAAAACATCTTAGCTTCATTGTGGATCAAAGTTGTTAATTGGATGCAGTCGCTCACAGGGTCTAACCTACACGTGGGATCCCCACTCACTCCCGCCATCAGATCTGAGGGAGCAGGCTGCACCCACCAACCCACTCTGGGAATTTGTCGTTTTATACTTTGTTATTAAAGTTTACCAGCCCAGCACAGTCTCTAGTCCGTCATTGTGAGCGTGCAGATAATTGCAGTGGTATGTACCAAAATGCTGTATTTTCTCATAGAAAAAATAATATTGGGGGCATGAAAACCTGATGACGTCATCCACATGGCCCTCCAAAAATCAGATTTAGAATTCTTTCATGCCTATCAATCATTATTCGTTACAGCTCCATTCTTTCTCAATTCATTAATTAATGAGAAACAATGGAAGGTCAAAATACCTAATAGGCCAACCTAATATCATCCCACTTTTGATCCACAAAAGTTGAACTGGAACCCTACAGTTTTACCACTTGAACATATTTTCATAATTCACGCATTGCATGGTGATGTTTTTGTTTAGACTCACATCACACGTCTAAGAAATTACCTTCATTTACTACTAAGGAATTACTGTTACTGTTAGGGTATTTTGTATCAATCATGTAAATCAGGACCTTCTCTGTTAATGTTAAAGCATCTGTTCATGTTGCACCTGCATTGAATTACATTACTTTTGTTATCTAAGTCTTGTTATAAAAAAAGCACTTGAATTAAAGAAGTTCTTTAAGGATTTAGCAAATTAGAGCATGATTTGCATAATCAGCATGTAATTATGTCAATCATCATAAAAGCTATAGACAAAACATGAAACAAGAAAGTTCTTAAATGGCATGCCAGATGTTTCACCAACAGTCAAAATTAAAACATTCAACATTAAAAAATGAAATTACATTGTTCTTTTCCTATTGATGCCCTACTTGGAATCAAAATCAAAAATGATAATGATCAAAATGATGATAATATCACTACCAGGAATTATTGTCATCTTTATTTTTCACCACATCATTAAATTGTGACACAAATATTCTGCCTGTTTCTAAAAACTCCAATTTGTTTTTCATAAAGACAGGGAATTATTATAGTCCTAGGATAAAATATCCAGTTCATGTTCTCAAAATATGTAACAACAAAGGTCAGCCTCTTAACCTCAATATAGTTAGGCAAATCCAATGCCACGCCCATCAAAAGGTAGACATGTAAATACATTGTAGCGGCCATGCAGCCATTCTCTCATTGGTCAAAATGCTAATTCCCATTCTCTCATTGGTTGAACTCTTGAATTTTTGGCGTCAAACTACAACAGGTGGTCACCAACACCACATGGAGACAGAAAAAACAACGTTTTCTAATTTTTTTTCTTACCAATATTAGCTTATCTTTAATGCTACTTGACATGAATGAAATACATTCAGGAGTCTTCAAAGACACCATAAAGACAAAATCGTGAAAACAACAGTAATGATCAAATACACCAAAATCTATCATATAACGTTAGAGAGAAATTTGATAGCGCACATGTTCTGAAATATCACATCAATTTACGCGGAATAAAACATAACCCTTTGTTACCAGTTTGTTTGAAATAATTTCGGTGAGATAATTTTCTATCTTACCTTGTACTAAGCCGACGAATCCTCCTCATAAGTCTTCCAAAGGCGCACTACCAGCCATTTTGTTGTCTCCTCGGAACTTCACCAGGCCAAGTTGTGTTTTTCTCCCTCAAACATCCAAAGAACGGCATACATTCCCCGCAAAAACGTCCCAAAGATTCTCAGCATATGTTGAACGGAATATTATGAGAAACATTAACTGGAAATTTATCCAAAAAGTTGATAAACTCCGAGAAGCTCTTGGACAACATCTTCCACACGGCAGCAACGCCCGCCTGTACCACACGTGATTTTGTACGGGGGTGCAAAACTGCTCATTCAAGGTTAAAATATTTTGAATACAGCTGCAGGCGTCGTGAGTATGGTCAAAATAAGTCAATATTTTCCACATTTTGTAAATATCATCATTCTGTTATTGCCTTTTAAATCTTGGAGATTGCTGATGATGTACATATAATCAATCACCTATCTCCAAGCAGATGTAAACATTCTGCTCATTCTGACTGCTTTAATAACGCCGTTTTTTTACAACATTTACGTACTTATTTCTAGTATTCTACTGTTTATCGGTTCGCCTCAGAAGAAAAACGGCAAAGACTGAGAATGAACCATGTCTTTACATCTGCTCAAAGATTGTCACATTTTCGTTCCAAAGCTGACAAAGGAAAAGCGATCAGCTATTGCACATACATTTGTATTTCTCTTGTATTATCCGTTCCACTCAGTCACCTGACTATAAGCCATAAGGTTCTTTCAAAAAGCAGCCCACTATAGTAGAGCATATACTAATTCTACGCGCCCAGGACCGTACTTAATTCTGGAGTATTGGGGACGGGAGCGCTGGTTCGCGATTTTCACCATGGGCTAAAGGGCTAAGCTATGCCGGGAGAGGGAATTTTACCGCAACCAGAACTCCTTCCCCAACCCCATTTCCAACATAGACAAACATAGCTTCTGTTGAAAATAGCGAACCAGCGCTCCCCAAGAAATTAAGGCTACCCCTCCGGACGTCTGCGAAGGAGGCTACTTTTTCACCTTCGTATTTTCGATAAATACTGAGTATACTGCTTACATGTAACAACACAGAGGCCTCCTATCCATGTATAACGTTTCACTAAACCTATATCTGATGCCAAATGCTACCATGCGGTGTGCATTTCCATTAGTCGACCTTTTATATCTCTATCTATGTATGCTGACCGAATAGAATGAGGAGCGGTTTCAACTAGCCTGAGCGAGACTCCTACCTAATATACCTAGTATAACCGAAGAACTCTACTCGATCTGCTCTACTCGTCTAACCAACCCCAGCGTTCTTGTAGCATGGGCTATTTTTGTCCTTCACATGCAGCTTAATTTCAAGTTTTGCCTAACTCTATAATACAGTGTATCTTGTCTATCAACCTACTGTATGTACTGAATAGCACATGCCACAAGCGATCTCTTCACAATTGTAAAAGTAGGGCTTAAGACAACATGTTACCGGTATACTGGCTCTTTACTATATATCCGTTTCAGTGCGTCCGCCAAACTAATGTCAACAAAGTGATTGCATACGTGTATTTGACATCTAATAATCAATCGAATATCGATTTTAGCTGGAAGACATGTACAAGGCGTTTAAATCGTAAATCATGAGGATCAACTCTCGCAAACAACTCTGTTATGTATTTTGTACATTTTTATGTTCAATATAAGAAAAAACAATCATACGAATAGTAGAATGCAACGCGTAAGAGAGTTTTTTTTCA
The DNA here is from genome assembly GCF_000003815.2 of Branchiostoma floridae. Lineage (NCBI taxonomy): Eukaryota > Metazoa > Chordata > Leptocardii > Amphioxiformes > Branchiostomatidae > Branchiostoma > Branchiostoma floridae. The sequence continues at coordinate 9,563,483 of NC_049996.1, forward strand.
CTGATGATTCTATGAAGTCCATAGTCGTTGATACATTGAAATGATAACGTTTGCAATGTGTCCAGATGTAAACTTTCCTGAGAATAGTTGGCAAACACTGAACTTTTGAAAACGTCCCCAAACACAGCTGGCCCATACATGTTTCTTTCCGCGTACTGAACCACCTACCGCAGTATGGCAGCCATACAAAATGTCTACAAGGCGATTTGTAAGCAGGGACGGTTCATTTTATGCACACAAGGGGCTGGAGGGAGATTTCTATTCCATACACCTATGCCGTGCAGTTGTTTTGTGACAATGACCGTCCCACCATTTTAATCAAGTTTGTCAGTGATTGGCACCAATCAACCTTGACTTGCAGCGGTTACTTCTGGCGTTTATGCGATGACGAGCGTATGCGCGCTACATGTATACTGTAAGACGGGTGAGAAAATAGTCTTTGCAGCACTTCTTTATATAAAAATATATGAACCCGATAGAAAACCAGTCGTTTCTCAGGAAAAGTGAATAGACTTTGGGTTTTTAGGTTATTTCAATTTTAGATGAAAACGTCTGAAAAGGCGTTCTGAAAACAGGATGATCTCATCATTCATCGAGTCATTCTTTTATTTTCATTTCGGGCGAAGTCGACGCGTAGGTGTTACATCAATCTGTATTTGTGGGAACCGTCTGCCCTGTCGTTAGAAAGACAAAATCTCCTACCGTATAACAGGGGCTTCCTCCAAGTGGTTTCCGTTTTAGATAGAGCACAAAGACTTTCAAACAGGGGCTCACTCATTCTCTCAGCTTTGTGTTTGTGTGTGAAGAATACCTCAAACTTCGAGAGCCGGAAACCAAGGAGGGTTCCATCAAAAACCTCCTCAGTGCGGAAACTAAACACTTTCGCTTGTGTGAAAAGAGCTTCAGTCCCTTTTCTGACAATTGTAAACGTTAACTTTACAAAGTCGTATATATAGCAACAGATCTCCGATAACTACCGAAAGTCTGTCTCTCGTTTCTAAGTATTGGGCGCAGTCCGAAAAGTAATAATAAAAGACTATTGAGATAGACGTTTGGTAGCAGCCAATAAGGATTACGACAAGCCGTGGTTTGTTTGACGTCTGGAGTAAACATTTGAGTTCCTGTGTGTAACTGAAACGTCTCATTACGAATTCTTGCTGCCACTCTCTGACCTCTAACCTTTTCCGGCATCTTATTAAAGAAGCCGAAATATGTCGCTAAAATGTGACCCTGGGTATCACTTTTCAAGGTGAGATCAGCAAAAGGTGTTATTATGTCGTCCTCTACGGATACATGGGGTATTTAAGTGATAGAATATGAGTAATGTTGTCTGGAAAAAGATTCTACAGTAATGTCGTATATCTCCTGTATACGCGCATTACGGTGACTTATTAAGGGCGCTGGGGCGATGACCTGAACTCACCTTTCCGCCCCCCTGTCGGACGCGTAGGTGGTACGTCCCGCAGAGCCGGGGTCCAAAGTGTCGTCTGAAACAAGATGGACGCCAGCCTGGACAACTTCATGAGGGAGAAAGTGCGTCTCAAGGAGTATGGCGAGACTTTGGAGAAGTTGGCCGCCGATTGTGAGACAAACTACGTTCAGGTGAGTGTATTTCTCGTGAGACTTGAACGAGAAACATAAGAGAGGGGCCACAAAAATAAGTCTAGTGCATAGGTCCTTTCCAAAGTAAAACTACCTTCATCGGACTAGATGCAAACGACCTTTAATTCCTTTCCCTTTCTGTTTAAGTCAATTCTTATATCTTTAATAAAATCACGCAACGTAATGATCAATTGGATAGATTTACAATGCTTTAGATTTTCTTAGAGAACGTGTACGTGTTGAAATGTGTCGATCTGTTCTTCCTATTACTAAGAGTATGTTGGCATGACTCCTAGTCGGATATCTCGATCTACATCAGCAGGGCGTGCCCTCAGAAGTTTTACACATTTACAAGCGTGTTTTACAGGCGTGGTTCACATCGATCTGTCTGTACAGCTACAAAATACGTGTCTGTCTTTTCCCTTTCTTGTTTGTCAGGGTGTGTTGTTGTACGGGGTTCCTTGTTCTTTTCCCCTTTTCAGTTGTTAGTTTTACTTCCGGGTGGGGCCCAGTACACCTTGTGTCATGCACTGTGCCTCAGGGGGCCCCAAAAGGTGACCGTGGGAACTCCTTTAATTCTTGTTGCATGATTCCTGATGTCAGTTGTCAAACGACTGTCATCCACTGCAGTATCAGAGTATGGGGGAAACCCCGCTTGTAGCCTGGAGTTGTTGCAAATACAGGTTGATCAACTTGTCCTCCCGCTTTTGTTAAATTGTGAAAGTGAGAAAGGGGAGGGCCCGTACTTTGCCCCCACGCGTTTACAGGTGGTATGTGTTATATGGCACTTATTTGTGAGAGTTATGTGGTCAGCAAATAGAAACAAGGTAAACATTAAAGCAAACATGGAAACTGTACCGAATATTGCAATGAATTCTGGAGAAACTGCTGCAGAATCTTTGCAGATACCAGTACGCACAAAACAAGGCCACATGTCTGTTGTGGAATTTGTCTGTACATTTTTAGTAGTGCTTGTCTAACAGGTTTAAGACGGGTACGAATTCTATTTTCGGAAAGACACAGGGTTTGGGTCACACCTGGTTTATAAAGAAGCTTAAGGTTACGATTTGGTCGCTTTGAAACGCTGGAATTCGCGTGTTGAGCAGGCTTAAGAAGGGGATGAAAACGGATCAAAGCTGATTATCCGTATTTTCTGGGTTGATCGGAATGTGATGTTGAAAGCCGAACAATACAATGTATACATCACATGCATGCTAAGTAGACAGGACTAGAATGAAAAATAAGTTCCTTTATATATAGTTTACCTTTATAGGAGCAAATCAGGAAAGACGCTGTTTAGATCTTCTCTTTATTTCAAATTCCGTATGCATGCTTAATTGCAATTGAATGCTTAAAATTTTGTTATCTCCATGTTTTACACGCACAAACATGCTTTGTAGTACATATAGTGTGACCTTTACTTTATACATGTATACCCCGCAAAAACTATGTCGTCTTACGTCGGACAAAATGTGCTGGGGGTGGTGGTTTTTGTGCACTGACCAATATAAAAATTGTAAGCTTCTTTGTGCTTCTGTAATCAATTATTAATCTGTGAAAACATTTCATCGATATCTACAACATTTCATAACAAGCATTGTAACTAAAACCATCGCCCAGTCCCATGAAAGTTTTGGAATGTCTCTAATGAAAAACAGTTCACGGCAAAGCATGCAGACCATAGGACTAACGGGTATGGTATTTGTTATAACGACAAGTCGAAATCGTACAGTCACATTCTATTAGCTGGACTCTCTCATGATGCAAATCTTTAAAAGAGGTCAAAATTCCTTCCTTTCTTTAGTCTTAATACGATGGCGTCGCTGTCGGCCTTGAAGTGTCTAGAACTACAAATCCTACACATTTACATCAGAGTTCTATATAAACTTCTTACATACCACTCAAGTGTTTTATAATAGTCTTCAGTGTTTTATACTCCACCATAAGTTAACAATGAAATAGCCCCAAATGCTGACCTTTAGACGAATCCACCAGTCTAAGAATGCGGAAGCGACATGTGGTTTTAGCGCGCCAAAAGTATGCGATGTTTGCGTCATGAGTTAGTCATCCACTGAGCGACATGACACGGTCAGGATGTCATAGGTTAGATATAAGTAAAATATGTTGGGAGGAATTGTCCTAATTTTAACATGTAGTCATCGGATCCTCGGGCAAGGCGGACTTAGAAAAAAATAGCATCGTTTAAAATATGTACAAAACGCCATTGAAAGTCGCGGTCTTGTCGTACCTTCGCTGGTTCGCCGAAAAGGTTATGTTTTTGGCAGCGTATGTTTGTATGTGGTCGAACAGCATACCTCAAAAAGCTATGGATGGGTTGTCATGGACTCTGTGTGTGGCTAGGTCCTGACCTATAAAAGAAATGATTACAATTTAACCTGGCGGCTTTCCATGGTACTGCAGCATAAATTCAGGTTTTTGTATCCCCCTCCATATTTGGAGATAGACAAAGATAAACTATCACCTCGCCACAGTAGCTTTATGTAAACGAAAATAGTCTAACGGTCATTTTTTTCCATATTAAAATGCAGGCGGGTAACTCCCAGGCTCGCGCCCAGGCGTTCCACTCCTCCCGACAGTCGGCAGCCAAGGCCCTGACGGACGTGGCTTACCGGATCAACCTGCTGGCGCAGACACTGGTCAACGTGCTGGACAACCAGAACGATACCGTCAAGAGGCTGGGCGCTGACATTGGGCAGTTAGATACGGTATGTGTGAGAAAACAGTACCCCCCACCCCCCAAAAACAGATGTTTTTGTAGGTAACTTGTGCATAAGTGACAGAGGCGTTCTCTGTCACTGTCGGCAGGGCTAGATGGGCAACTAAACTTAACTTAAGTAAAACAGAGGATGAGTATTATGTTAAAAGTTGATTCCATTTTTGTCCGATTGAAGAAATATTTTCGGCCTTCTTTTCGCTAAAATAACTTCAAATTTTCTTTAAATCATTCCAGCAAGCTGACATTAGACTGGAGACCGCAGCCAAACAACGCGTCTTCGCCCTGACCGCAAAGCAACCGCCAGTGGAAGAGCGACCGAAAGTGGACGGGCCTAAATACGTCAGGCGAACCAAGGTGGAAATGAAGAAATTCCCGCCTCTCAACTATAACTCCTTGGACAGGTTGGGGCATGGCTTGATCCTGACCCCCTCAACTTCAGTGGGCCGCCTCTCTGGAGTTGTAGACATGGATAAATTCCGAGCTAAGCAGGCCGAAGAGTTGAACCTTCCTCCCGACGAAAACGACGAGGACGCGAAGACGGACCAGGTCGTGGAAGACATGTACTCCAAGCTGAGAAAGGGACGCAGTTTTTCCAAGAGTAAGGTTGACGACGATGACGAGAACGTGTACGAAAGAGTTGACGACTCGTCTGGGCGGACTTTTGGAGCTCGGACGTTAGAGAGGTTGTCGTCGGCGACGTATTCCACGTTCGGTCGCTCCGCTTCTCCATCTTCAAAGAACAAGACTTTACCGCCTGGTGGAAAGAACTCGCCAAAGCTTACCTTGAATCGTAACAGTTCTCTCTTGAGTCGTCCGAAACATGCCCCACCCCCTCCTCCAGCGAAAGTTCCCCTACCTCCTGCTAATGGTACAGCTTCTCCAATTCCCCCTTCCGCAGCGACCAATCGGAACGCTTCTCCGATTCCCCCTCCCACAGCGACCAATCAGAACGCTTCTCCGGTTTCCCCTTCCACAGCGACCAATCAGAACGCGTCTCCGATTCCACCTCCACCACAGATGTCAGCCAATCAGAGCGCCGACGCAGTAGCCCCACTGGCTTCTCCCGAGGAGGAGGATGACTCGAGCGCGGGTACGCCGGGCAGTTTCCTTGCGGCGATCAGGGCCGCCAAACTGAAAAGTCGGAACGCATCCGGCGATAAAAACGGTGCGCAAAAGAAGGAAGGTGTGCGGGTCAGCGTCAATGACTATCTTCCACCGCCACCTCCATAGCGCCAACCTGTTATTCTCTTTTCAGGGGGTTAAAAACATTACATACCTCCGCAAACAAGATGGGACATTCCAAAAATTATATGTGTTGACAAGGACGTTATATGTCCTTGGTGTTGATGGGGACGTTATATAACGTCCTTGATGGGAACTTTCACATATTGGACTTGTTAATGAGAAATCTGCATAACTTAAAATAATCATGTTTGCTATCTGACAAAAAATGTTTCTATCTTTCTCATGATTTTTTAAATCTTACATCAGATCCATAACTATCATATATTTTCAGACTAATAACATTTTGTTGCATCGTTTTCATTTCATTTTCCATGTAAGAAATTAAGCTTAACTTGATTTACGTAAAGTTGACCTTTGTGTGTTCAAGGCTCCTTGGTGTGTTTAAGATCATACTTAAGACCAAGATCTGAAATGTTGGCACACATATGTATACTTGTAAATATAAAAGTAGATGATATCAGTCATATCCTTGTGAACCCGATAGAGATTAGCGTGACATCAATATGATCGAAGATCGCTTTCTGTATAATGTATGAACGCACATAATTTTCTATTTCTTGAAAGATCACTATGTTCTTTGTGGACTTTTGACGTGCCTTTGAAGTGACTTATTTCCTCGTCTTTTATCATAGTTTTTTTGTCATATGTTGCGGCTTTGACTGAAGATTTATAAGTACGCTAAGACATGTAAATGGAAAATATTGTATACTTGTAATCTGCAAACAATGACTACCTAACACAATTACCGATTGTAGATATGAAATGGTTGTGTTTTTTGTGTGAAAGTTATTTGTTAGTATTATTAGAACAATTGAAATCTTGAAACAACTCACTGAATAAAGTATTCATGACTTCTCATCTCTGGTTGGTTGATGAAGAATTATGGCTGGTCCAAAAGTTTCGAGGGGGGTACATTCGTTTTATTTTGTTTCTCTTGATGTTTCGACAGTTTTTGTTAAATGTATGGAACCTGCATCTTGTCATTTTATTCTTGTATTCTTCTTTCTCTAGTGCGTACTTCTTTATCGAAAACTACCATAGAAATTAATAAGAATAAGATAAGCAATCTGCTTAATGGACCACGTTTGTTGTCATGCTACCGACACTCCCTATCTTACAAAATCTTATCAAATACCAGTTATACCACTCCATTGCCCTATCTACAAATTCCTATCTAATTCCTGTAAACTCTAGGTCTACATTGATATATATAACTGTTGCCCTGAGATCCTTTGGGAATACTGAAAAGATAATCCCTATACAATAATCATACATGCGCTGGGAAATATACATGATTCAGATTGCTTATGGGCGTGCATAAACAACACTGGAACAATTTCGTTACGGTGAAATAATGATGAAATAATGGATGATTTCTAAAGATCGTACATACGGAAGTAAAATGAACATAGAATGTTGCATGATCGTGCAAACGTGTAATGGTGCACTATGTCTTCGCATATATGGCCAGTACACAGGGGAAATTGGATGGAATACTGAATTGTTCAATACAGACTTGTAAAGGTGATATTGATATTCAGTTTGGAACGCTGGGCATTGTTGGGGGAAGATCGTAGAGATTTCTTACTTTGTGTCTTAACTGACAACTATCCATCCCAACTGTCAGAGAAACCCCGCAGAAACCATTCATATTATTAGGTTTCTGGGAGGAGGTTCACTAAAAGCGACATAGGCTAGCCTGATTAAATCTCGCTTATAGCAGCCCGCCAAACATCTGCCGGTCCCCCGCGGGGAGGGGCCAGTTACAGCCCTGGGCAGTGGGGTTTGTGGTACACATACTAGACATAGGCGTCTTGGCACTTTTTTTCCTCCCCTTTATTGTTTTCAATTGTTTATACATATGCTGTATATGCAAAATAAACAAAGAAATAGTCAGAAAACTTAACGATCCTTCATCCCATATGCATAGTTTGCTTGGATATGGATTCTGAATTGGTTACCAGGAGTTGATGTCACGGAGTAACGCTCGACACACCCACAAAAGGGGACGATCCTGAAAACAGGCTAAGGCCGCTTGGGACATAATCCTTGAACCGTCGACGTCGCCCATTGGAAAAACACGTGAAACAGATTACCTTACGTTCTGAAGTGATTGGTCATCAGTATCGATCCTGAAGAAGGCGACAGTGGTCGTTGAAAATTTGATCCGTGTATACCTTTGTGTTGAAAGAAAGTTTAGCATTGTACTATGATTACTACCTACACAGATGAGCTTCCATGGTTATCATATTGCCTTTCGTTGAGGGAAATAAGTTGTGTTTTCAAACCCACTCCTATGTAGTCAAGCTGGCCCTTTCATCTATCAGGTCATTCTGTCTAACATTTGCTTAGGCCACACTGCTTATAAAGACGTTGTTTTGTATATAATCCTTCGATAACCTTATTGATAATCGGTATATCGTCACATAGTAGAAGCGCCACCTTGCGGATTTGAATAAAACTAAAGACCAGCATTCAAATGAGATTATCAGTAAGTTGATAAAAGCCTTTTGGCTTCATATTTTCTTACACCAAGCTCCCGTCTTTATTTCATTTCCTTATCCTACCTTTCTGGCCCCTCTTTTCATCTACAATGGAATAGCCAAAAAGTGTCGTTGCTCTCTTCAAAATGACTTTGGATTTTGAAATTGAAATTCTGGACAGGTGAATGTATTAGCAGGTTAGTGAACAGTACTAATGGTTACAGGTTTATGTTCAATACACACAATGCCAGTATATTCACCTGGTAGCACTTGGTTTTTGCAATGGTACTTTTGGATATAGAAGGATAAATTTCTGCAAACATATTTCAATTCAATTCACAAAACATCCTTTTAGATAACTAAGGAAACCATGTAAAGGAGAATTCCAATCAAAGTAATAGTTAAAATATTGCTTCCTGCATTGACACAACAAAACCGTTTGATGGGTGTAAATTCCCCTCTATGCCACCACTGTTTCTGCACAGTACAGTTAGACCTGTATTATAGAGAGTTCTAATAGAGATCTGACTCAAGAGACTTAGGATTATGGTTGAAGTAAGCAGTTGGTCATTATACTAAATTGGGTCAATGGGGCTACCAAAATCAAAATCATTTTTACAACCTCAATTTTTTAGAGTTCACACAAAACGAGGAGTGAAATTCCTTCTGTGATGCGAGTACCGAATTGAACAAAGCATCATCATTATCCATTGGGAGATTTTCTGTGCACCTGACTCTAAAAATGAACTATAAGTCAGCATGCAATAATTGTCTACCCACTCCTGAGATGAACACAAATAAAGAAGCATAGATGCAAATAAAGAAGTCTGAAACCCTGTGTGTTGGCAGATCCGTTTTGTTCCTTTATCCACAATCATTCCCCCAAAAGACTACCCAAGGAACAATTTCCTTCAGGAAACAGAATTGGAACACTTGTGTGCGGCCGCATCAGTCTTAGACATAATGGAGCCTGTGATCCCATCACACAGGGCAGATTGTATTGATTTTTACCTTCCCGCACACTGAGGCCGATGGACATTATACAGTTCTGGCTTAGAAGGTCACCCTAGAGGTCATGCAAATCTGCGGTCCGCACAACCACATCTTAGTGGTGGATGGCTGCGGAGAGGCTAATCCGGTAACTAGGGGTTAACCGTGATACATCAAAGGGGCTCGTATCGAATTAGTATCCGCCATGCTGCTGGAGTTAATGTTGATGAAATGATAGAAGGAATTGGCTTAGGTAAGGTTGGCACGTTCCTTAGCTGGCTGTTATTCCAATTTGTTAGCCAATTTGGCTCATTTCCATTATTATTCTGGAACTGAATGGAGACTACCATCAAACTGTCCTCTTATACAATATGAATATGGACTCTGAAGTGAGAAAGATAATATCAATAGGTTTTTTTTTTAAATCTCTCAATTAGCTTCAGTGATATCATGTACAAATGTAGCATAATAGCATAAATCTAAGAAATACTGCAAATCTTGACATATTTGAATGATTCATTTTTGAAGCTTTCAGAGAATATTTCTTATAGATTTCTCTGAAGTGAATTAATGACTAATGATATACATTACTAACATTGTTCAACAGCATTCTTTCAACTGTGAATTTGAAAACACCACAAAAACCTTCCTTTCCCCCGTATTGCAAAAAAAAAGAAAAATCCATCGCAAAAGTAAATGAATTTAAAGTACATTTATCATGTAATAAGAAAACCAAATAAGATCAATAATCTATAAGTACCCAATGGCACATTTCTCTCCTGTACCATTTATGGAAATATGTCCCAATGGACTTTGATACCGGTATGTGTTTTCAAGCTCTTTGTATGTGCTATTAAGGTACCGGGGGCGGCTGATCTCAAATTCTATATTTTTTTAGGTACACTATATATTTCACACACACTTGTATTACAATACCTACTAACAAGCTGTACATTCAATTGGACTGGCAATCACTACCTATGGCTAAGACCTCTAAGTAAGAAGACCTGATAAAACGCTTGTCGCTTACTAGTGTGCATTAACCAGTGTGTGCAGTAAAACCTGTACTTTTCTAGTCTTAAATGTAAGGCATTATGCAAATTGTGATGATTTATCAACTCATTATCATTAATCAATTCATTACTATGGATTAGCGGTAAGCACTATGGATTCACATTTCACTAGTTCTTTAGTTACCCATATTTTTATTATTTCCTTTAGATTTTGGCAAATACAAGACATTTGAACTACATTAAGCTAGATAGAGTTATATCATTAACAATATAAAAGTATTGGGTACATCTGTATGTGTAAGGACAGTATGTGCCATATGGCACTGAAATAGGATCAATATAATTGATCCAAACTCTGTGATTAAGGTTACTGGAAGAAATTTCTTCAGACATCTTTGCTCAACCAAGGAGGTTAAAAAAAGGTTAACCTCCTTGGCTCAACTTTACATTTGTATTGTTTTCATTTCTTCATTCCAATATGCATGCTAACGTTTAGAAAGATTTGCTTAACTTTCACATTAGTATTAATTCAGGTATCATAAATAATTAGTGAAGATCCAACAATGCTTCCTCCCAGTTTATAGCACTTGATGCAATGATATCATGTTTGTACATTTATTTAATCAAGGTAATACCTGTACTGTTTTATAAGAAAAATTACTTTGGTTAGCCATGATAATGCACGATTAGTCTATATATTGGGTGAAAACAATAAAAATACATTATTTTGGTTTTCCATCAGTGTCATCATCAACCTGCAATAACAATGATATTCGCTTTAGAACACAACACCCCCCCCCCCATGTAATAAGACATTCAATACATTAGGGACTGACCATAAATTATGGTAAAGGCATGGCAAAACGCACGACTCCATGGAAACATGAGGGCCGTTCCATTTGCAACTTATCAGGGTAATGAAAACATTTTCCCTGAAGTGCAATAAAAAAAAATGTGGTCTAAACAAGGAAACTAATAACGAAAATCCATTAACCTCAATCAAAACCTTATGTTGAAAACCCCATCTCCACCCCTTCGTATTATTACTGAAAAATCCCTACTTGAAAGCAGAGTTCGAAAAATTACGACCCTAATGACTGTCTAGGGACAAACGGAACAATGAGCTCAGCGAACTGTCATAGGGTGTCTTACAAGAACAGTATTATTCATGTTCTCATGTACCAAACCGTGATTTCATACTAGCACACCCAAAATGCCAACAACTTTGACGTAAAACGTCGGTAGTTTCAGACATTTGCATTAAAGATTTTTGTGATTGGCAGTTCATGTTATTCATTATTAAAGTCGATTAGCAGATGTCAGTTATTATCCCTTTAATATGCTACATTTCTATGTATCGCCCCTGGCATCACGAAGAGAGCTTAGTATACACAAAAAATTAAATTCGTGGCATAGCACGTTCGAACGGCATGTCAATCAAAGTGGTTTTGCACAACAGGTTGCAGAGAAGATAACATTTTTTTTTTGGTTAAAACTCAGCCCAAAATATGGCAAACAGAATCACAATGTGAACTATAGTACTTCTATCTCTAAGAAAAATGCAATTTTTTCGGTGTTGTGATATTTTGGACTTTTCTGAAAGGAGGTAAGAAAAGGACTTGGTGTCAATCTGCGTTTGGGTAGAAAATTTTGCGAGTGTTGGCTATTCATTCCTTCGCTTGCCCTCCTGGCATGCAATTTCATATTTGAACATTTCCCTAATTATTACATTTTATAGAGAAAGACCCCAAACCATTTATTTCTAGCTTGCTTATAAAAAAACCTCCTGCGTATCACAGTCACCAGGGCATTATCAGCTAATTCCCCGAGTACATTAGCCGTTTCCCTATTTGCTCTCCCTCCCTATATCAACTATCAAAAGATTTAGTCGACTTTCCCGAAACATTTATCAAGATTTTACCCGTTCCTTATAGTGAATAGACAGTGTTCTGATCTGAAACTAACGGCTGGATAATGTGTGGCGAGGTTTGGGTTGTTAATTTAAAGAAACGGGGAACAAAGAAAGCGAATGGCTCGTTTCCGCCTAATTGTGATAAATCCGGAGGGAGGGTGGCAGAACAGCCGGCGCTGGCAACAAGACACGAGGCTTGCAGGCTTCTGTCCGCAGAATTTCTGAATTTCTCGGCATTATTTCACCAAAATCGTGGCCAAGTGGCAGCCTGTGGCGTCCCTTTGCTCCCATAGCCTCAGGAAACGGTGAGATTTCCCCGCCTTTTGTCGCGAAAAGACGAGGAGGAGTGATTGTCTTAAGCCGGGCGATTGGCTTCTGTGCTTTTTGATGAGGCATTTCTGCTATTGAAAGTAACGTTAACCCTTATCAAATTGTATCTAAGTAGTCATCAGAAACAATCCTTCATCCTAGCCATGTTCGCAAACGTATGTTCTTTGTCAGGCCGGCGCTGACAGCTGTGTTTGGGGGTTTAATTTTTAAATGTCTAATTTTAAAGGGAAGGTGTCCCGCGCTGACACATGGGGATGGTAACTAAATAGCGGATGTGTTCTCATTTCCTTCAGGAATAGAACCCGTGACCACTAGATTGAATTTGCCGGCACAGTTCGCTACAGCTCGGCGGGATTCGAACCATTGACCTTGGGTGCACCACCAGGCGTAGTTTGATCGGCTTGATACCGTATTTTGGCAATCGATCGTCCAGGGACGTGTCCCGGAGAAAGCCGATCTGCGAAGATGTCTGCAGCCGAGCAAGCCGGGACGTCCTCAAGTTCTTCCTCCAACTCTTCTCGAAGACCCAAGGACCAGAGAGACAACAACCTTAAGCTGCTCAAGTCCACCAAGGCGCTGTCCACCAGCGCTAAGAGGTACCAGATCAATTCGGCATTAATAACATAGCGACGCTGCATTTTCTATCACGATTAATCATGCCAGTCTCTCCTTGTAATACTGCCAATCAGCTCATTTGCATATAAGCTAAAACCTTGTACTGTTGGACACAGCAGTTGGGGAAGTCGGCCCGATTTATACCATCTTGTTGGTTATAAAGTCTAGTTTGACGTGGATGTGGAATTGGTGGTGTTTAAGGGCGGGGAAGGGAGTATGGTGGTGCATAAAATAACGGGAGGGTCAGCTGAGGCGGCCATCTTGTGTGTGTGTACTTTGCACAGTGATTATGTCGCCTTCCTTTGTCAGCTTCTGCTCATGGTTTATTTTATCGCGTCTCCAGTTGTTTTGGGGGCAGGGATATTTCCCTCTGAGTAACTCTCACCTGTTCCTGGCCTTGTTTTTGTGCAGGATCCAGAAAGAGCTGGCAGAAATCACGCTGGACCCACCACCCAACTGCAGGTAGATAGATGTGGAGTTGTGTTAAGGTTAAGGTGAGGTTGTGAGAGTGGAGGCTCTCCCTACACAAACAGAGCCGGCTTTCCACACAGGTGACAAACAAAGGGTCCTCCTGAGTACCCAGGTGTCAAGTAGCACCTGAACAAGTTGGGGTGAAGATGGCCAGGGCTTGGGTTTCTATAGGTGGGGTCGGGGCAAGGCGGAACACCTGCATTTCTGTCTTACGATGCACATCATTAAAGAAAACCAGCCAGTAATCTGCAATTCATTTCAGCGAAATGGTGCATGAAAATGCACTGCATGTTGTGAACAGTCATGGGTGTGCATTGGCGTCCAAAATTAGGTCACTTATATTAGCTTTACAATATGGATGAAAGGAATTCAATTAGATTCAGGAATAAAGACAGAATCTAATTTAGATTGCTTGGGCATTAATGACTTGTGGCATTTAAAGCAGACATATACGTCAACTCCTTTGTTAGATATTACATAAATGCACTCTGAGGAATGGGGTTCAAAGCACATTAAGCGATCTTCCATGTAATTAGCTTTCTAGTCTTATACTACATTGTAACTACTGTTTAAAGGCAATCGAAAATCCAGGTGAAGTAGCAAGACCCAGATAAACTAAGGACATAAGGGTTTCAGGGTCTTAGTAACCACAAATTGTTTTGGCTGTTGAATGCTGTGTTTCATAAGTATGTTGGCCTAAAAAAATTAAGACCTGTTGGGTATTGTGAAAGATTATTGAGATTTTAGGCAATATAGCTTAAAACTAATACTATAGCTCATAACATGTACATAACATGGGGCTCAAAATTAATTTTTAGGAATGGGTGCCTTGGTTCACCAAGCCCAAAATTTAGATGCACAGAAAATTTTTTTGAATGAATGGAATGTCAGCAAAACCTAAATTACAAACCTTAGGCTTTTCTTAAGAGCTAATCTTATAGCTGATGGCGTAATACAACAAAGAATTTATGATACTTAAAAGGGTACATGTCAAGAATATGCTGCATACAAGTCTAAAATAGTACGTTTACATGACCTAGGTGCGCTGGTGCACCCAATTGCAAGGTCAATAATTAGTGGCAAGTCTGGTTCCAAAATACCGGCTCACGAAACACCGGTACTGTACTGTACCGATGTAAATTTACACAAGCACAGTATAAGCTTATTTTGTGACTGAAGATGCATAAAACCTGCCACAAAGATGAAAATTTAGACCTGAAAAGATTTTTTAAAATGCTTCTCCAAAACTTGAAATCAGAGCCATCTTTGAAATTAAAAATTTTTAGTTTAATTTCATCTTCTAACATCAGGGCACCATGTGGCCTGTACCTACGATAAACCTCTGTACCTGTACCTGTGCCTCCCAATATTACATTTAGGAACCCAGCCCTAGTCCTATCCATCCAAATTCCTTAGGGAGACTAATGCAGCTTCTGTCAAGCATTAGATGCAGAAGATTGAAAAACATCAAGAGAAGTAAATAGCTCTGTGTCACTACAAGATGGCTGTAGGTGATATCATGGAGAGATAGAATCTTTGTAGGATACGTTTTAGTAGGTGCAAGGAGGTTAAAGAATCACTTTCTTTAACCTCCTTGGTAGGTGATATCATGGAGAGATAGAATCTTTGTAGGATACGTTTTAACTGCCAGCTGCTGCCCTGTGAGAAAAGGTAATTTTAATCATTAACAAAAGTAGAAGGTAGCAGATGTTTGACTGTGTTTGACTAATATATTGGACTATAAGTATTAATCAGTCAGTACTAGTGTCTCTAAAATTGTTATACATTCTTTATCAGGGAATTATAGTGATAGCTTGATGATGCCTCAGATCGATGCCTTCTGTATTGCATTTTTGCAATTTTCACTAACATAAGAATATGACTTGATAGCCTAGAATGGAGGCTTTTAAAGGAAAAATCACTACCTTGTTGATTCATTCATTTTTGCAGGGACTGAATGTTGCAATCAGGGACTGAATTTTGCAAACAGGGCTGTCTCTAGCTTTAATTATTTTCCGTCTCAATCATTGTTTGAGAGCCCATGTTGTTAGTTTTCCTTGTTAAACGTGTCATTTTAAGCTTATGGAAATAGATTTTCTACAGCTTCATGTCATGAAGTTTAGATTTTTGGAACGAATGGGGGTAATATTTTTTCCTGTCCCAATAAGCAAATGTCAGCCCTGTTTGCAATAGAATAGAGTAAAGGGGTGGTGTTTTACGTCTGTGGTCAAAATAATTCTGTAGTACAGCTGTGATACTTGGAAATGCATACTTGCATTGTCATGAATTTGAAAGAGGCCACTGCTTAAAATGCAAAAGCAAACGCACCACCATATTCAAGATTTACAGTATGTAGTAATAATGTTATACAAAAAAACTAGCAACAGTGTGCCTTAACCTGATATATTTCTGTGGTTCTTAAACTAAATATTTTGACAAGAGGAAGAGGGCAAAAATAAAACACAGAAAATCTTGACTTTTCCTCTAAAACTATTAGATCAACATTTTTTCGATTTGTATGACCCTATACCCTTTCTCAGACAACTGCAAGACTCTCTATTAAAAAAAAAGAAAGCAGAGCTAAATTCCTTGATCATCTCTCCCTACCATTCAGTCATCAATGACATACATACAGAAAATACTAACTAAAGTGGTTTGGGTCACCGCCAAATATTATAGACTTAAGATTCATGGCGTTCAAAATTTGCAACTATGTTTTGAATGCTATGAGCACTTTCTCAAACAATTCAGGGCTCCAAATTCTGTATATTAGTTTTCTGCAAAATCTGACTTGTGCTACAGTGTCAGTATATTAGTCTTGCCAAATTGTGAATTAATTAATTTCCCTATAGATCTCAGTTCCAGGTATTACAGGTATTTTTAGTGCTGGGACTGTAAGACTATATCTTACATCAAGGATGTTACATAAGATGAAACGTCCTTGATCTTGTTAAAAAAGATGAAGTGACTGTCTGTCTTCCCAAGGGCTAGATTGTTACAGCATCTGCTTTTCTATAAAATGACTTGCATCTAGCAACATATGAATCTGGACTGGATTTATATGTTGCTCTGCAAGTCCTTTTATAGAAAAGCAGTGAACAGGTATAAATACTATGGCTTACAAGTATCTGTATTTGTACGTCAGCACCATCAAATCATGTCACATGGCTCTTGTGACCTTTTTTGCTGAATTCTGCTGACTAACTGAAGTAATTAAAAGGGAAATTGATTTTTGTAATGACACATAGAAAGGCATAATAATCAAAAGGGGCCACACAACAAGTACAAACAGAAGCCTGAAGGGAAATCTTGCACATGTATATTCAACCCTTAAAACTGTGTGTACAGACTTCCCCAAGAGACTCTGTATTCATGGTGATGTTAACATTCAGGATTATGTTTTAGATTCGCGAACTGACAACTCAAAGTATATGACCCTTCAGGAAATTTAACCCACATATACCTGTCCATATGCTAACACTATGTGATTATATTTCTGTCTCAGTCCACTAACTGTCCAGTTACATGTCAAAAACATTGACCCAAATTGGGGATCATCTCTCAAAATCTTGATGAAAGCTTCTCCCATAGTGGACCTTTTCTTTATCATTCCATCTTAATATCCTTAGAGGGTCTCCCTTAATTGCTTATTTCAAGCTCCCCAGGAACAAGTACCCACCCATTCAGCACCTGCTACCATATGAGACAGCTTTGGGTGAATTTGAATAATGGTGCAATGTACCTTAAGAGAATTAAGACAATTATGACAAGATTACAGGGGCAAAGAGGGATTTGATGAACCATTATGTGAAGAGAGGTATTTTCTATTTGCTAAAAGCACAGTGCCTAGACTAGAACTACAATGTTGTACAATGTATGTGGATTTGGTACCAATGGCTGAAACAAGGCGTAGCTGAAATCAGATTGATTTAGATTACATAGAATAAGTCTGTGTAACACAAACTCTGATGTCCAAAGGAGGTTGGCTGGATGTTGGGTAGGCTGCTATAAGCAAGATTTAATCAGGCTACCATAGAGTGATGGCTCGCTTCATGCAAAACTATATTCAGTTCTGTTTCCATAGAGACTGGCTAGACAAATTATTGCCAGTCTGGAGACCATACAGCAGTTACATGTACTATGTAGAAATATGCAGCTATGGAAAGCCAAGTGAAAGAGATTGACCTGCTTTTAACACAAGTGTATTTCTGGGAGTCATTTTAGAAGTGCAGTCGACCATAATTGTTTCTTGGCTGACCCAGGCAGTATACGCTAATTCCAGTAACCGAGTAGCCCCTATTATTAACAGTCCATGATGTTTTTTTAACAATCAGACAACTGAATACCAGGGAGTAAGGCTTGTTGGGTCTGCTATGTATTCTGTGACAGGTTTTGGTAAACCTTTCAGTGCTATTACAATATGTTGTAAATGGTACTTGAAATGTAGTCTGAAATGTGGTGGGAATGTCCTTGATGAATGACTGTAACTTTACCAGCCTAACCTTTGTTCTGACAAGTTGTGTGGTGTACAATAGAGAAATACTGTTTGGTCAGTGTTCACAGTGTAAACACAGCCTGGCACCCTTCCAGTATGGGCTGTGTAGACCCTTGAATACAAGAGTAGAGAGGAGGCTATCATAATGGTAAATATCAGGGGGAGGGGGGAATGCACAAGGTATTCTGACAGAGTCCTCCCCAAAGGATGGAATAACAGAGGCCCTCCATTATACTATGGTATGAACGAGGCCTTAGCCTCAAGCATAATTTGAAGTTCTGGATGTAAAAAAAAAAACAAGGGCAGTCTCCAAGACCCGTAGTGGGACGGAAATTGGCTACAGTAGTTGTAAAGGAGACAAATTTTATCCCATTTGTCTGAAAAACTGGAAATTCAGGACATGAAATTGATAAAAATGTATTTTCTAAAGCTTAACAACAATAACGGATTCAACAACAAAAATTAATAACATTGGCTCCCAAACAATGAGTGGGACAAAAACAAGTATAAAGCTGGACACAGCCTTTAAAAAAATTATCATAGCAATTACTGGGAATTGTACGTGTGACCTGGTGCACTCTGCTAAATGTGTAGCTAAACCACATTACACTACTAGCTATGGACAAAGCCTTACACATTAGATTTGACGTTTAGCCTGCTTTTTTTTATGATGATGGGAGGGTAGAAGTTATCATAATGGCATGTGGCCTTGTGAGGTAATTTGTTCTGGTTGGAAAGGCATGCATGATACATATGGATCTGGGACATGGTATGACAAGAGTGACGGTATATCACCACTGCATAGGACGTTTTGTAGGATGACAAAGGCATAGATGAAATTCTTAGCTAGTTGGTTGCTTCAGTGGATGAAAAAGAAGTAACCAAATCTTTGAACAGATGCAGGATCGTACACTATTGTAAATTTATTAATTTTTGTGTAGACTTAATTTTGCGGTTTGAGGGAAAAAGAGGTGAAGTTCGCGAATCTATAGGACATTGGAAGTGCAAATTTGTTGTGCTTCAAATTCACGCAGGAGAGGTTATACTGCAAAAATAAAATCATGATCGCAAACATTTTACAATTTACAGTATCCTGAATTCTTATGGAATTTTGATTACCACTCATTGGGTAGAAAGGGAGAACAGAATGTCTGATTCACAAGGGACTTCCAGCATGCTTAATGTTTGTAAAACCTCACGACCTTTTCGACTGTGTACTGCTTGCACAATGTTTTTAAATATTCCACCAGACATGTACCAAGGAGCTTTTATCATGTACTAATCAAATATAAAATAATTTGGGGAATATTATGGTCCTTACTTTGTACAGATGCAATGAAATTGATTATTTCAAGATTGGCAAGGTCACAATCATAAAGCATTGACTTTGGGAAAAGGAATGCTGAAAATAATACCCGTGTCAGTCAGAAATCTTTCTAATGCTAAAGTATACATAAGAAGAATAGGTACATGTTTCTTTAGACTTTACCATAGTGAAGCCCTGTCAATGAAAATATTCTTTTTGACACCTTGTATATTAGCTTTGAATGCCATCTGGGTAATGTGTCATTGTAATATTTGAATGTCTCCTTTTCCACAGTGCTGGTCCGAAGGGCGACAACCTGTATGAATGGGTGTCCACCATCCTGGGGCCGCCTGGGTCTGTGTACGAGGGCGGAGTTTTCTTCCTGGACATCCACTTCTCTCAAGACTATCCCTTCAAACCTCCTAAGGTGAGCCATAGCTGCTGTTGGGGATTTTGTAAAGACATCTGCTGTTATCAATCCTCATAAAGAAATGAAGTGACTCGACTGTTAATTTTTGCCTGTCCAGGTGACATTCCGGACCCGTATCTACCACTGTAACATCAACAGCCAAGGTGTGATCTGTCTGGACATACTGAAGGACAACTGGAGCCCCGCCCTCACCATCTCCAAAGTCCTGCTGTCCATCTGCTCACTGCTAACTGACTGCAATCCAAGTAAGAAAAAACATATGTATTTTGTCTTCCAAGCTAATTTTGTGTAATTTCTATGGGCACCATAGGAGAATTTGATAGATTTGATATCTAGTATGTATTTACATGTACAATGTATCGGACTTGTCAATGTCATTACATGTTTCAGTAGTAAAAGAGATTATAATAATATGCTCAGTTAAGAAAGCTTATTCTAAAGGAGCTGTCACACTTGCATGTATATGAAGTCCATATGAGGTCTGTAATTTAAAATTTTTATCGTTTTGTGCAAGTTTTAGGTACATGTATGCCTGCATACCTAAAACTGACACAAAACGAGTTTGAGATGCTTATTAGGTGTGTATTTCACGTACAACTGTGTATAATAATGATGTAAATAAAGCCCACCCTTAAGACCCGACGATATGTTCATCATATGAGGAAGTTGAGGGCACATTTTTCATGTTCATGTCTGCTAGCTCCCCAGGCATTTATTTATGTAGCAGACCATCAGTATGAGCTTAGCATTCATAGTCATGGCTTTGCATTTATAGGCTTGGCTGTGCAAGAAGGAAGACCATTTACTTTGCACATCAACGTCAATTGAATGATGTAGCGTGCTAATTTCTATTTGGAAGAACCCGTAGGACGTGTGAATTTGCCTGCGTTTGATGTAAAATCCTGTGACTTGCATTTTTCTTACACTTGTCAAATGAAAGGTGGCACATATATCTGTATCTGTTGTATTTAATACTATCTTATATGTTATGGTCAAATATTGATCATAAGGATAAATTTGGGTGGCCATTCTTGAATGCAATTTTATCAGATCTGCGGTGAACTATTTTGGGTCAACCTACAATATTTGAAACAAGAATGAGAAATAGTTCTTTGCACCTAAGCCGCAAATATGTACCTTACAGTGTGCATATCCAACTAGTCCCCTGGGTACTATCACTCAACTCGAGCACAAAAGGGTCGTATAATTATCGTAGACTGTTTAAAGATGGCATTATGTCATCAACAGAGCTGTAGATAGTAAAAGATAACGGGTTCATGATATAACACGGTATGTAAAATGGTGGGTGGAAGTTAGACTACCTAATACTAGTAATAGATCTAGAAGGGCAGAATTTTAAGTCTAAGGAATATATTGAAGGTATTACAGGCTATGCAATTGCTGTGGTTTATTTGGAATTGAATTTCTGGATTGCAAATTTGCCTTATTTCGTCAAATCAAACTGTTGTAGTAGAAATGAGAAACCTGGACTTGAGCTGAATATTTTCCAAGCTGTCTAAGTACATGTACATGTATATATAAAAGGAAGCACTTAACATGTATCTTAGATATGGTTCTGCATACATTGTTAATTATAGAGGTGAGGAACAATTAAGGTTTTTTCCCAGTCATGCTAATTCGGAAAGGAAAGTAAGAGTAATGATGATGGTTTCAATTTTGTGCATTTGTTACTTCAAATGCATTCTTTTGACTGCATACTATGAATACTAATTGAACCTATTAGGACTTCTAAAACATCTATATGCACATGTTTTATAGACAGGGTTTGAAATCCAATGAGACAATAATAATCCGATATTGCAATTTGGAAAATGAAATCTATTCAAGTGAAAGCATCTTCTAAAACTGATTTTGGTTTGACGAGATGTAATTTCATGAAACAGTCCCTCTAATAAAATGCTTAAAATGGAGGCTACGATGGCCCTCTCATTTCAAAGTCGGAAACCTATTCAAATGAAAGCATCTTCTAAAACTGATTTTGGTTTGACGAGAAGTGATTCCATGAAACAGTCCCTCTAATAAAATGCTTAAAATGGAGGCTACGATGGCCCTCTCATTTCAAAGTCGGTTTGCTTGGCTGCCTTCAGCAATGATGTCTATCATGGCTGTTTTCTTTAAAGTCTTCCTGTATGTGACAGTGAGTAACGACATGTAGCTGGGGCTACTGACATTCCAGGCAGAGATAAGAGAACACCTTTGTTTAGCTGTTAACATAACTTTCAGGGCCTAGGCATAGTTTCCAGGCAGGTATTCGTTTGTTAGTACATGGGTGGCATATAATATTACCTAAACTTAATACTGTAATTCCTGATTTTTTCAATGTACTGTTATGTTCACGGTTTTCACGGTGATGACTGTAACGTGAACTTATCATTACTGATAACAAATAATTCACAGACTTTTTTTATGTGCACTTGCTGCGACAGTGAACATTTAGTTCCGAGAACAAGTTAAATTTTCTCAGACCGTGAAAGTTTGGTACCGAGAAGACAAAGTGAATTACAGTACTTCATATCAAAGCTGAATGTGGTATACCAAAGCTGATTGTTGGTTATCCAAATTGCTGTGGATATGACAAAGGAATTTTACTAGAGTACAATTCTGGATTATTCTTATGTTTAAATACTTTTCAGCACTGATACAGAAGTAGTCAAATCTTAATATAAGTCATTTCTTTTTAGTTTTATTTGAAAACAGCATACTATATTTAGCTCTACAGCTACATTATAAGATGACCTGTTCGCTTTTCCCTTGAAACAATCACTACATAATAAATGACTGTACATTATTTCATATTCAAAATGTATGGTTGTGAAAAGTGTTTTACTGTTACTTGGATTTACATTTTGTGCAATACTAAGTATATTTGGGTATTATTAGGAATTTCCCCCAGACTCACTCTGGCCTTTTCTTTTCAGATGACCCTCTAGTTGGAACAATTGCCACACAGTATACCAACACGAGAGACGAACATGACAGGATAGCTCGCCAATGGACAAAGAGATACGCCACATAATGCACCATGTTGCATTCTCCGAGCCAACCCTTCTTCTTAAAATATGTTGATGGCTGGACTATAACAGAGTGCTTTACTAGCCAATTTAGAGCCAGACTTAGTAATGCATAACTCATGTGTACATGTGCTAATGCTGTATAGTCATTGTACAAGATGAACTGTGAAATCTTCTTGTCTGGCCATTGGAATGTAGTCTTTTATATCACAGACAAATCTACACTGTGTTTGGTCATTTCTTGCCTTGGACAACACAAGGGAGTCATCCTTATCTGATTTAAGTGTCATCCTGCCAATACTGTGTAGAATTTGTCTCAATAGTTGCAATACCAAGTGTTCAGTCAGGAGTGGAACTTCAGTACATTTTTAGAGCCAAAGTTGAAAATGGAGTCACCACAGAAAAAACATGACTTTCAATATATGTAGAGACAGCTCCCTTTTGAATCACATTCAAAGACAAGTGTGTATAGTGATTTCTATACCCATAAAATTCAAGAACAAAACTTAAAGCTTTGATGAAAAATAACTGGTGCTGTCTGCATACAGGGAGTGTTCGACAGAGATTGAAATGTATTGTTTTAGCACGTGTCAAGTATAGGATTGTTGCGTATATGCGCTGTGTATACATTAGGCCACAAGTTTGCACGAGTATTGTAACTGCACATATCACTGCTCAGGACGATTTCACTGTTAAGAAGAGATGCAGTCAAAATCAGAAATCTTTTTGGAAAGAAGTGCTTTGCTACGGGTCATAACTTTAGATTATGTTAGCCAGCAAAAGGTACTGCTGCATGTAATGTAAGGGTATAGACAAAGGATTTAGAACCATTAATATTTGCTGAGGATAAAAAGTATTAATACTGGTTGATGCAAGGAAACTGTCAGGAAAAAGAAAAACAATGGGAAGAAATGCACAAACTGTTGATCTGTAAACTAAGAGAAACTTGCACATTCAAACACTTTTGCATGATAGTCTACTGTTTGTCCTTATGAAGGAGAATTTATGTTTGTTGTTGATACTGAAACTGTTGTGAACAAAAAAGGCCATACAGTAACATTTAGTGATACATTACATGTAATACTATGTATTTATCATGTCTTGTTTAAGAAGGCTTCATTACCCAGGACTAGACTTCTTAATGTACTGTAGTGAAGACTTTATGTAATAAAGACCTATTTGTTGAGCTAGATTTGTTTACAAAGTACATTTTTATTGACAAGGACAGATAGCAAGCTTTGTTACCGATACACATCTTGTGTTCTAAGTCATTATTGGAAATGTACCTCATATATGGCCATAACCTACATGTATGTGGACAACAATGTTACTCATGTTGAAATAAAAGTCAAGTTCAAAAACAGCTTCTATTGGGTCTTCACTGACAGGTGAATCATCAACATAGAGAAGTTCATGATGTGGATGTTGCAAAGAAATACTGAAATGTATCTAATTTACATGCAAAATGTAGGTTTAGCTTGTTCAAGAGCCAATGTGGTGGTCCTGAAATATAAAATTCTATTAGCCTTGGTCAGAACCCCTGAAATGTCAGAGCTGATTGGATCTGCATGGTCTGAAGGGTCCCATTTAAATTTTGTATGTTGAACCCAGAGTAGCAACCAGGAAACAGTTACTGTGATTTTATTGCAAGTTCCTTCCCACAGGCTAATTGCAAGCACTAGTAGCATGAAAAGGACAATAATGTATAACTGTATACTATGTGTCTACTCCTTCATGATCATAAATGCTGTCTCTAAATTCTAACTCACTGGGTTCAACTTCTTTGTCAGAGACAGTGGAAGATGAAGGATCCCAATTTTCCTGTTATGTGTGGGTTCTGTAGTCTATAAAATGCCTAATGTATGTAAAAATGCCTGCCACATTGCTTGCTACGGATTTGCACATTGCTTCCCTCCCTGAGAGAGCAGGTTGGTCTACAGAGGCTGTGTTGTAGGTTTAGTTACCAGAACATGACTGATGAGCCCTGACTGCTGCTGTACTCCAGTGACACCATGGATTTACCTGATATCAAGGTCAACAGGGGGTATAGCAGGGGTTTCACAAACACAGTTTCTGTTTGCATTTGGGAGAAATCAAGGTCAGCGTATGGCATGGGGATTCAGGATCCTCATTAAATTATGATGTTAAGAAGTCAAGATCAGTGGGTACAATTTGAAACAATGTCATCACTTACAATGCTGAGCATTGCAGCATCAGAATACTGATTGGGAAAAAAATGAAATATTTCTTCTGTTTCCTTCCTACTTCAAAGAATAATTGAATCTCCGATATCATTAGTATTTTCTGTAGTCTGGTAACCATTATAACCATTGGAGGCATCTCTCTATTCGGTGCTAGGAGTGTTGCCATTGAATTTTTACGTTATGGAAAGGCTGGCAGTAATTAGAAAGCCCAGCTGTAAAGATATTGCTGTCAGAAAAAGTCCAATTGCTTAGAAGGTCCAAGGAGGTTGAAACCTCCTTGGAAGGTCCACTTACTTGTGCCGATAAAACACTCCTAAGCCAGTCTATTGAGATCGGTTACCAGAGTATATTTTCTGTCAAGACCCAGTGCAAATTTTTAATCCAATGCCCAATTGAGTGTTGTGTTGTCCATCCTTAAGTGACCATAAAGTCCTAGATCACAAGTAGAATGCAAGCACACCATAGAGTACAGTAAAGATTATCATCCCAAAGGGATACTCAGAAATCAGCACAGGTTTGGCACAATATTCAAACAGGTGTGTAGCTTCAACTCCTTTCAATTCTTTTAACATTTTGACCAAAAGGATAGGGTTTAAAAACAATCTGCTTTGAGAGATGTACAAAAAAATGACAGACAGGCTCAAATCACATTTTCTTGCTGACTGGGTTTGACTTAGCTGTTTAGTATGCCACCTGTCTACCCTTGGGGCATGTGGGATTGTATTACAACAACTGCAGCAATCTGGTATTACATGGAGGTGAGGAACAAGACTGGGTTGAGTCACAGAAAAACAACTGGGGAAAATGAATGCTTGTAAAGCATTATTTTTTAGCAGCCACTGCCACATTGTATATGCTGAAATGATTAAGGGGAGAATGGCATTTATTCAAATTCATAGATGTCAGTGTTCAATACATGGGATGTATGTTTGGAATATTAATTTATCAGGTATAACCATTGAGAAGGAAATGATGACTCAATAGAGACATGGTCCGGTTTTCTAGCCTGAATAATACTAGCTCCGTTCTACCTACACTTGTTCCTTTATGGCTAGATTGTGTTGCTAAATGACAGACAATAATGATGGCCATGCTGTCATCTTGAATCAGCATGTCTATTATGGAGGTTACAACTATGTCATGTCAGGATCGAGGTGAACATGGGTTTGTTGAAATGGAAAACCACCTAGGCTTGGAAAAAAACCCACAGGTGATATAGAGAATGATTTTATGATTTTAAACCCTTTTGATATGAGGGCCATTAAGGTAATGTGAAAACAGAGCTTTATTGATCCGTGGAAGTGTTCATGATAAAGATTGCTCAGTTTCCTGTTGCTGACCATATTTTGTTTTCAGCAACCAATGCACTGCATTTTTAATGGTACAGGCTACCTTGTGTGAAATGCTTAAAGTTAAACCTATGTTTGAGATGTGTTGGATGCCCTACATGTATGCATAAAATACTGTCCATGGGCCATTTAATGAATATGCTGTAACAGTGGGGTTCAAGTAATGCCAACAGTCCTTGCCAAGGAGCTCTGAGCTAGCTTGTTGCTGAATAGGTCAAAATTTTTTTATCTTAACACAGTAACACACATCAAGTAAAGGTCACAAAGTGTCATCTGAGCTTAACCCTTGGATTAACCTTTATCCTTAAGGAAAGTCTACTTTCCAAGAAATGAAAGTGGACCAAAAACGTATCTTGGAGATTAGTACTTCAACTTCAGTTCTACACTGTAGCTGCAGGCATCATTTCAGTTGGAACAAATTTCTTCTATCTGCTATCATATCTTTTCAGTTTTCCATGCTACCTCAAGCTTGGTACACATATATATGTGACAGTCAAAGCCTATCGGTACTGATCTCAGACTCTATCGAATAAATGTTCATTTCCAGAATCTCCTTTCAATGAATTTTGACATCAAAACCATTTTCATTAAACACAATAGTTTATTTACAAGATGGTTGACATGAATCAAATGTACAAAGAGGGCAATGTGGTCTATATCAAGTACCATAGGATGATCCAACAATCTGTTCATTTCTGACATAAAGGCCCCATACAAGTGTATATTTTGCAAGCAAGCAAATAGTAATGAAATAGTTTCATGTGTATAAAGTACAGAATTATGACTTTTTACGTGTACAACGAATCCTCATGACATTGTTCATTATAGCAAAACTTAACTGTATAGTCAGAAATAATACACAGATAACTCAGTTTTGCAAAGCAAGGAAAATAATTGTATCATGATATCATGTATCATGGTATCATGATCAGTTCAAATTAAAATGATTGTAAAATAATGACAAAATCAACCAATAATCCCTGTAAAATAAAAAGCTACATAAAGACTACAATGTTACAATGCATTTTACAGAGTTGACCTTTGTGAAATTGCAGCTCGCTCATTCAATTTGTCTGTAAATGCAGTGATCTGTGCTGGTGACATGCCAAGCTTAAGGACAATAAGTTCTCTTTCAAGCCACCATTTGGTTTCTGTTGTATGCACCGATACATCTTCATATGTTTCCTAACACAAGATCAAGGTTGACAGTTTTCTACAAAGAAACATGTTTAAAACATAACATTTTACATGTATCATCCTTTTATCCATTCCTCTAGTACATGAATGTACATAGAGACTTAACATGTAGCTTGAAAGTTCACTGGTGTTGGTATAATTCATTATTAAGGATGTCAGTACATCCAATTCTTTGTCAGACACTGACATAAGTAATTTTGTATAACCTGGAAGTTTAACAACAATTTCCAGGCTCAATTGTGGAGTAATACTGAAACTTCATGCAATATTCGACATGTTGGCCTCAGTTTATCTGATATGCAGACATGCATTGTTTGTGTTCTACATTCCTCCTTTGAACCTGGGGTTAGGCTATAGCTAAGTACATCCACAAACAAATGTCTAATTTTCAAAAGACCCTTTGGACGATTGGAACATGCACTGAACGGCTAACAGGACAGTCTGCAGGGTTTCTGTATAAATGTAGAACCCTAAGGTCTCATTCATGTATTACTCTAGCCAAAAAATGAACAGTTGCATGGACGCATGTTTTCAGCGGTGAGAAATTCCCTTCAGCCAGCGGAACTGATCTCAAAATTTCCTTTTGCTGGGAGGGACAAAGAGTAGTTTGTAATTGCTATAAACAAAGAACGTATGTTTATTTGTTATTGGCAATTTTTTTCTCATGACATAGGCTAAGGGAAAATTTGCTCAACATGGAATGAATGATATGCTGACATTTCTTGTAGCTTCATTATGAACACGCCCATATGTAAAACATGTATTCTACCATAGAAGTCTATGGGAAGAAGAAATCATGGATGAGAGCCCAAGAAGCCAGCACAGACTATACAAAATAACCTGCACCAGTTGATTGACACTCCGGGAGTGCGGTCTGTCCATGTTGGTATGCTAATGAAACATTCTGATGCTGTTTCTAGGCCAGACACATCAGACTTATTAATGCGCATGCAAATTAGCCTGGGATGGTTCAAATGCTATCCAGGGGAGGGAGTAGCAATCAATCCTGTTCAAGTTGTATTGATTCAGTTCAGACATACATTGTACTCCCCTTGATGAGGCTTTATGTACCATCCCTTTTTGGTTACTCAGTACAAGGTTAAAAACAAAAAATGGACAACGTATGAGTTTAAAAATACAGCCATGAGTAACTTTATTGTGTTAAGGGAAACAGTTATCTCATATTAGCCAGTGCATGTACAATAGCGCAAAATAATACAGAACTTTTTAATCTAAAACACATCTGCATCATGTACAATATGCTCACAATGCACCAACAAAGAAAAATCATTATGATGATATTAAGATCTAGCTGTACTGTACATTCAAAAGTTACAAAATCAGGATGTTAAGTCTGGCAATTTCTTAAAACTACTATCTGCAAATCTAAGTATGATAATGTCAAATTTAATTACAGCAAGGTCTAACGTTACTCTAGGATTATTGAGTAAGTGCTGTTAAATATAATTGTAAATTTCATTATACAAATTATGCTATTTTCAAGAAGACCAGCTTTTAATTTCAGAACTGTGACATGGTACTTAGTCTGAATATTAAAGGATGTCCCAATAGAGCACAAGTCAGATCACATATCCTACACAGCCAGCACAACCATATTAAAGTAGGATTTGCAATGTTGCAACATTAACCTGCATTACCATGCAAGAGCACAGCTGAGAAGCACCGCACCACACCAGAACTTGAGCAGAACAACATGTATTTCGCAGCCACTGTTCTAGCCAGCCTGAAATTTTTTTCAGTCCCCATGATTTTGAATTGGAAATCCTGTAATATGTGCGACCATCCTAGTAGGTTTCGGGGCTATGCTCCCTGGGAAAAGTTTGAGATCTAGACCCTCTGAAATGGTATTTCCTTTACTTTGACAGGCAAATTATGCTGGTAGACTCAACTTGGTTCAACTAGCATCTTTACATGCCGATATCAGTCTGTCACAGGGGACGGAATGGGCAAAATTTTCGTCCATCCCCAGCAGAAAATTTCCATCAAAGGACAGAAGAACGGACACTGGCTAGAACCCTGATTTAGCCAGATGAATTTTCCTGATTGATTCGAGTCACACGAAAGCTACAAAAATGAAACCTGTCAGAATGATCTTGTTAACGTTTATTGATTCTCACTCAACAAGAGGTATTTCTTTTTTCAGATTAAAAAGAAAACGTCGGTGAAATATTTCTCTTGATCTCAAGTAACTGTACATCATTTCTACATGGTAACATATCAAAATTGTATTTCCTTAATCAAGTTTCCTAAATCTTCTTGTGCCTAAGAGCTGCTTTAACTATATTAAAGAAGTCTTGATGGCACTCCTTCTGACATGTATCTAAAGATAAGACTGTCTCCTATATAGTCCACTTGCTGTGTTGCTACATAATTGTAAAACATTTCAACATATGTTTCTAACTCAGTTTGAATATAATTCTGATTTTTACATAACATCATAATAATAACTAACAACAAATCATAATAATATGCATGTAATATAACTACTGAAGAAATAAAAATCCAACTACATTTTGTACTTGTCTAGTACCCAGTGACAAATGTACATGATTGTATGAAAGTCTGGAGTTCTTTATCAATATCAAACTGGTTTATTGAAGATTGTAGGAGTATGAAACAGTCCTGAGCACAAAGCTTTACAGTTTCAACAACACCACAGCACTCTACAACACACCAGGATGCCCCTCCACCACACACATCTAATGTACTATCCCCAGCTTGCAAAATCTACTCCTACGGTGCAGTATTCCCTCTACGTTTTGTGGTCAACATCTGGGTTTTGAGGCTATCCTGCCTTGTAACATCTAACAATGTTGATTTTTTTTCGTTGTCTTCTTTTCCCTGCAATGTTATCTTGGATAAAATGTATTTTTTGGTGCTTTGAAAAGAAGAAGATCATCACTAAAAATTGCCAATGTGATACACACTGGTTTGAATATTCTGCAAGATATGCTCTTATGGCCTCAATAATAACAATGTTGTGGTATATTCACCAGGGTTGAAGCAGAATTGGCTCATAGGTTTGATAAATGTAGCTCTAATAAAATTTGCATACAACCATGTATTGTGTATGATATGTACAGGCCAATATTTTAAGCCTTTTCCATTTGAAAATGTTTCTGCTGTGTGTTTACGTGGAAGAATGTTCAAAGCCAAACTCGTACAGATCAACTAAATTCTTCTATTTTTTTTGCTATTTGTGAGGTCATGAAAGTAGCCAAAAGGGACGAGATCTCAGGCTACTTGCTGGGGCATAGAGGGAAGACTGCCTTTTGGTGTGGGTGGGGGGCGCGGCGCCGCAGTCTTCAGCCAAATTGGAAGGTGAAGCCCGGCCCAAAGGGGTTCCCGCCAGCGCCCATGCCGCCACCTGCGGAGGAAAGAAACATCCTATCAGACCGTGGAACAGACGGGAGGAAAATTAGCCTGGAGTCAAGCCTTTTTCACTTTAGTATGCGCCCGAAGGTCGCTTGTAACCCTGACAAGGTGGCCACCTTGGGAGCAGACTAAAGAGAACAAGCCTGGACTCCAGGCTAGAGGAAATAGCCTCCAGCACAGACTTCCTAGCTGCAGCATTTATTACTTTTTTTGATTAGCGACTTTCAAAATGATCTAAGGTTCTCTGTGCTGAAAAAGGGAGTTGTAGAAAAACTCTCTTTCCCACCATAGAGAACTCATGTTGAAAATGGGGAATCAGCGCTCCCCCCAAAATAAATTCTGCCAGTCCAGAAGTCTGCAAGGGAGGCTAGGAGTAGGAGGAAACTACGTAGGACAGGACATACTACGTTGCCTCAGCACAGCGGGTGGTTTCCTAGCCTAGCTGAAGGACAACCCACCAGCAGTATCTACATCTACACTAGAGTGACTACAGGAGAATGCATAGTTGTGTTGCAACCGAAGAGAGATGAACTTATCCCATTACTAATTTCTATTGCTGTGTTCTTTGCTGCAAAATGCTGGGACTGTATTCAAAATATTCCCTTTCAAAAATCATTTGTATGGCTTTGTAATCTTCCTGATCGTTAGGTAGGTTTAAGTTTAGAACATCAATAATTCTGATGGGGAGTTGGCATGGACTTTCATCGCCTGTAGCAAGACGTGAAACAATGGATAAACTGGAACTGTTCATAAATTCTCTCCCTACTACTGTATAGCATATTTGACATGATCACCTCTGTACACATGTAGCTGTGAAGGTAGGAAGATAGAAACTTAGAAAAGAGAGGGACTAGATTGACTCAGAAAACCTTCCTTATAACTAAATTCATTTTACTAGACTTACAACTCTATACAATGTATAAAATTTAGTTCATTGCACAAGTTACCATTGCACGAGTTACCATATTTTTGCAGCATTTGCTCTACTGGCACAAAAAACAAGGAGCATGAAATTTCCAGCGCAAAGAAATTTCAAAGTTATTTACGTATAAAAAGTATATTTCTTTATTGCACATAACTGGCTCTAGCACCACAGAAACAAAGAGCGCCATATTCCAGCACAGAGAGAGATTTGATCCCACAAAATACATTGTAATACTATCATACACCATCACAGTTTAAACAGAAACAGTCATAGTAACATTTCTAAGCCCATCTTTGATGGGAGTCGTACAAATACAGATCGATATGCTATCACATTAACTAGAATATTACGGTCTAGTAAACTACAATGTACTTTATTACAGATAATGGTTCTTATAATATAAGAGGAAGTATGTTCTTTAAATGACTTTACTGCATACCCAATAACAAGTTGAAATGAAGAACTCGCAACTTTGCAAGCAATTTTCCCAATCTTTACGTGACATGTGAAAGATATTGTCTCATAATCAAATTTTCACCCTTTTGGTAGTGGGTACATCATGTACATGTATATCCATATTAGGAGCAACAGTTTGTTAGTCCACAGTGTCCTCTACTTTAGGCACCATTCCCGCTGTTGATGCGTCCGAGAAAGTCCGCTGGACCCTACTGTTTCTCCCCATGCACAACCTGAACGCTCGGCCAACACGGGATAACCTTCTCCGTATGGAGTCTAGGGGGCTGCGCGTACGCAAGGCTATCACCGAGTCAGTGTCCCAGCTCTCCTGGGTTCCTGACATCGACAGCTCCCTGTAGAACAGGGGGTTCTCATACTCCGATGGGAGGGGGGTTTCGTCTTCGAACGGAGGGGGGTTCCTGAACTCAGGGATAGAGTTAGCACGGGACAGCATGGGGCTAGAGTGAGCTAGTGGCTCTCCCGGATCAGTTTCCTCCACAGCAGAGGAACGGACGCTGTTTCGCTTTCTCCTGGGAGGAGGGATAGGGTTTGATTGGTTGGAAGCAGAGGCCTGGTTGGTTTTCAAATTGCTGATGTGTTTTTTCCTGTCAGGTGCTTTAGGTGGTGGATCTATTTCTAATTTATCTCTTCCACTAGACCTGAAACCTTTCTCTTGTCTCCGGCTCTTTCTGCCTTCCCTGCTAAAATTTACAGTCACTTCTTGTGCATCTTCCCTTCCAAACTCATCACTGCCAAAATGTTCTTCCTCAAAATCTAGAACTGCTTCCATTGTGTCTTTTGGAACAGCCTCAGAAGCTTTTCCTTTCTTTTCCCCGTAATGATCATCATCAAAATAGATAAAATCAGAGGAAGTATGGTCTGTATCGCGATCATCTCCAGACAACTTTGCTTTGTTTTCCTTTTCCTCACCTAACCTCCTAGTTCTCCAGAGGCCCTGCCTAAGATTGGTCCTGCGATGAGGACTGGGACTGCTCATCCTCCTACCCCCTGTACTGTCCTTACCCACACCTGTACTTCTAGAGCGGTAAATGGGAACCCCCTCGTTTCTGAACACAAACTCCCGTGACCCTCTCGTCTCCTCCCTCCCCTCTGGTGAACTTGGTTCAGCCTGCTCAAATCTGGCCTTAGCTTCTCTAAAGGAGCTCCGTCTACGACCGGGGATGCGGATGGGGCTCTTGGAGCTACTAGTCCGTCTCCTAGCACCCTGAGGCTCTTTGGGGGTTTTCTGGTTTAGCTCTTCTAGCTTTGCAGCTGAAGCTGATAGGTCTCCCCTGACTTTTGACTGTGACCCTTGTGACCTGGAAGTAGATGACCGTGACCTGGAAGTGCTTGTCTCTGGCTCGCCCCCCTTTTTTTCCTCATCTCTTACAAGACTTTCTAAAGGACTTGAAAACTTGGCCTCTGCATACGTTTTAGAGCTACTATCTGGAATGCTAGAGTTGTCTGAGCTAGAGCTGTCAGAATCTGCCCTGTCTTCAGTTTTGTCTTGTCCTTCAGAAAGGTTTTGTGCTGAGGTGAATATTTTCATGCCTGGGCCAGCTCCACTCTCAGTCTGGAAGGTGTACATGGGGTCGGGCCGGGGGCGAGGCTGACTCGTTTTGTGTAGATTTTCCCAGGCACGGGACTGATTGCCCCCGTACCTGGGATTGTACGTCCCTTTACCGTTGCTGTGGAAGGATCCATGTGTTGGCTGAGCGTTCGAAAACCCCTGGGTATAGCCTGGCTGTGAGTATCTATTCTGAGCCCCTCGAAAACTGCCACTCGGACTAGACCCTCGAAAACTGCCACTCGGACTAGACCCTCGGAAACTGCTGCTCGGACTTGAACGAAAAAAACTACGGCCTGAAAAGAACATTGAAATTCATTCAAATTAAGTGAACTATTGATTGAAAGCAAAACTGGCTGAGAGCATCCACAACCACAGCTCCATCTAGTGGAGATGAGATGTATTGCACAGCAGCAACACTATCACTACTAGCTGCTTTAAATTCAAATGCAGATGAAACAGATGTATCAGTACTGCCATTATCAGCATCATCTACCATCCAACTTGCATCTAAGACAGCATTTTAACATAGCAAATTTTATCCAATAAAAACAGCAGAGGTAGGATTAGACCCCATTCATACATGTACCAGTATTCACAAATGAAGATTCACACAGGATTGTTAGATTCAATCTGCCAAATCCAGCCCAAGGTGGATTTGACAGATTAAGATTAAATCCCTCCACAGAGCCAGATTCGAACCATTCATACCAGGATTCATGATATGGAAACAATCCTTTACCAGGGGGAATCCTGATTCACAAATCCTGGTGTTTTGTTTGTTTGCTTGTTTGAACCTTTATCTATTCATGGGAAGCTCATATCGGTCTACAAGCCACTGAGGAAAAAGGTAAGGGTAAGATACAAACAGAGATTTTGAAATTCCTTACCAGGTCCTCCCGGTCCCCCAAAACTGAAGTGTTGGCCTCCGTGTCCACCTCCTCCAAAGAAAGCTTGGAAGATGGTGTTGGGGTCAAAGTCGTGGCTGAACGGACTGTCCATGTCGTCG
Organism: Branchiostoma floridae; assembly: GCF_000003815.2. NCBI lineage: Eukaryota > Metazoa > Chordata > Leptocardii > Amphioxiformes > Branchiostomatidae > Branchiostoma > Branchiostoma floridae. The sequence continues at coordinate 9,598,247 of NC_049996.1, forward strand.
ATGTCCTGTCCGTTGTCGTACCGTACGCGCTTCTTGGAGTCCGAGAGGGTGGCGTACGCCTCGCCAATCTCCTTGAACTTCTTCTCCTGCTCTGCTTTCTCCTCTGGAGTGGCACTTGAGTGGCGATCTGGGAAAATGCAATGGTTTCACAATATAGTGACTGAAAGGACCTTCTAGGAACAGTTTCATAAGGTTGGTAAGTCACTGGATGACAATAGTTCTTATATATAACCAAGCATTTAATTCAAGATTGTCTGTCACCTTACTGAAAGCAATTCTGATTTTGTTACGCAAAGCAAAGTAGCCTTGAACCCAGCCTTGTTAGCTTTGGTGCGCTCCCAAACAATGCTACCTGGCGACCGTCGGGAGTGGACCAAAGCTAGCAAGGCTAGATTCCAGGCTAAGGTTAAAGTACATATTAAGATCAATGTGTCAAGGACAACAACCTAAGAATTGTCACACATTACAACAACCTCAATGCACTAGAGAGTCTCGAAAAGGGTCTGGGAAACACAGGCCTTGCTGCTGGCATGCTTTTGAAGAGAAAACAATGTGTAATGTCTGCTATGTACACAAATATCCTGAATCAAATGAATTATCATGCATGTCTCCTATGTACATGAATATCGTTTAAGTTAAATGAATTATCATTACCTGGATGTGTTTCTAAGGCCTTCTTCTTGTAGGCTTTCTTGATCTCATCATCAGAGGCGTCTTTCCTGACACCAAGAATCTTGTAATAGTCTTTCCTCTTACTCTTCTTCAGCTCTAGCTTGGCATTGCTTAGTAACTGTTTGTGCTCTGAAAAAAGGGGATAATCATAATTATAATTATAATGTAGATAGCAGCCTTGTCAGAACAGGCCGGCAGGCGGCAGGAATCGCCGGCTACTTGCATTTTTCAGCCGGTTACATTTGTCTCAAATTTCAAAAAATAAAAGCCTAAATCCAGTGCTCTCCGTTACAAAATCCCCCAGCAATTTGTTTTGATAAACCTCTGATAGTTTTCTGATAGCTAACTAGGTCTTCAGGGTCTGAAAACCCCATCAAAATGACGAATTTCCATGCATGTGGAAGGTTATCTTTGTTGTTTACATTGCCCGAGCTAGGAGCAAGCACCACTGATGGCCTCCCCAAAGGGCTACACGCCTCTAGGGGGCGGAGTTAATATATATGAACCTTTGAGGGAATGCTGGCCCTGGCCTCCCCAAAGGCTACACGCCTCCTAGGGGGCGGAGTTAATACATCGCACGCAACCTTCGAGGGGATGCCGTCCTGGCCAGTGCCCTGGCCTGTGACGGGTCTAGGGGTGTGCCGTTGGCATGGGAACCATCCCAACATTTCTGCTGGCAGAATGTATCTTTCTCAGCTTTCTGTGTCAATCTTTCCCTGGTAACTTTCAACACTACAATGTTTTTTATTGAGGTAACCTGTGGAGAGAGAAAAATTCTAGTTCCTCTCTGACAAAGCCCCATGCTGCTTGTGAAATTGAAACATTTTGCTTCTTCCAAGGGAGTTCCCAGGTTTCTCATGTTACGCTTCAAAGGCCAAGACATCGGGGGAGTGGCTACAGTGCGATTTGGGCAAAGTCTATGATCAAAACATCAGGGGAGGTTGTGCTTATTTTGGACATTACTTCATAACATTTTTCTAATGATTGAAGATTTCAGAGGAAATTCTTGGGGTGTGTTTGTTGGAATGCTTGAGAAAGTTCATTGGTCATTACATTCCCTGTAACTTGTAAGCAAATGCACAGATTTTTGCTGTCTTCTCTTTTAATGATATTTTGGTAATTACCATGATCAAGATAATTAGATTTATCAAGGATCTAACAAGAATGAAAGTTAAATTAGGAGGCTTTGCCCAATGTTTTCAACATTTTTTCATGAAGACTTGCCTCAAGTTCCAAGCAGGAAATACATGACTTGGAGTTGTGTATACTGTTCCACTTGTTGAACTTGAAGGCACCGTTGGCCCCCGGTTAGGGGTCATAGCGGGGAACCTATGCCCAATTTTTTTGAAATTCAGGATTTTTTTTTTGGTCAATTCAAAGTTATAAGATGATAATAAAAGTTACCCAAAATACACCCCAAAACCATATTTAGGGGTCTAAATTTAAAAATTTTCCAAGGGGGAGGCCCCCCAGACCCCCCCAACGGGACGGGGGGAAACCCCCCTCCCGTACCTACCCCCCCCTCGCCACTTCGTGGCTCGCCGCAAGCCGCTACGCGGCTTGCCTCCTACTTTCAAACATTAGCCCCCTACTCTAAAACTTTGTGACAAGGCTGGATATCACTTTCACATAGCAAAGTTGATTAGACTTTTGTGTATAACTATTAATCTGATATGTCAACTTTACTCAGTGAAAGGCTGTTGGACGATCTTGTACAGTTGTTTGTTTTTAATATCCACCATTTGTGAACATTTTCTTATGTATCTATTAATGTGCAAGACAAAAACCACTTTCAGAACAAATCTCAGTTAAACATCACTTATTCTTTTATTCTAAGAATGCCTTCAGTAATAAAAGCTTTGCCATTTATTTCTGTAGATTCGTCATTAGTAAGATCTAAGAATATTCATGACTTTTGCCATTAACATTTAAGACAATGCCATACCCCTTGTTCTTTCCATGTTGAAGACCTTTTCATAGTCTCTGACTGCCTCTTCATACTGTTCTGTATCCATGTAGCTGGAAAAAATCAGTTTCAAGTTATTTTCAACTTGTTTAAGTTTAATCTATAACATTTCAAGAATCACTCCTTAAACTGGCCATACACGGATCAAAATCTATCACAATCATGTACTCTGTATTAATGAACTATCTTCAACGTATTTCAAAGCATAATTCCTTTCTTTCTAATCCCTCCATAGCTTGTTGTTTAAGTCAACATGCAAATTCTCACCACTTTGCTCTCCGAAGATATGCTTTCAGGTAGTTGTCGTCTAGCTTGATTGCTTCCGTGCAGTCCTGGATAGCTTGATCTAACTTGTTTACCTAGAGCAACAAAAATACTTCGTCAAAATCAGTTTATAAATGACCTAAAGATTCTACAATATAGTAAAATTCAACAACCTACGAGACTTCCAACTGGATTTCTTAATGCTGCACAGGACCACAACAATGAAGTATTTAAAGCCAGCACTAAAAATGACACATCGATTGATGGAGGACTTGTTAGAACATGGCAAGTCATATTCCAAGCTTGCAAGTTATACACAAGAATACAAAAGTTACACACGAGGGAACAAATGATGTTAAGCAACAAGGTAGTATCTAAACAGGAATTCCATATAACTACTATTCTACATAAATTCAAATCAAAATTCAACTGTACTGGTACATACAACTGTACATATTCCAGAATCCCACAACTGAAAAGTATACATTATGTACATGTATAAACAGGACAGTGTGGCGGCCATGTGAGTGTGGATGTGTGGAAAGGGAAACGACGAAGACGTGGAAGAAAAACACCAACAGCAGCGGGAACCTTGAACGTTTCCTCTGCTTCCTCCATGGGCACCACGCTATGTTTCATGTCAAACTCGTGTAGCTATGGCAACAGCATCAACACAGAACACAGCAGAGAGAACATTAAAAAAAAACAAGTTATTTAAAAATCCCTTTGAATACACATGTTGTTCCTGCAAGCTGTCATAAAAGAATTAAATCAGTGTTAGAAATAGTGTTAAAGAAAACATCAGCATTTGTACATGTTGGAGACACTCTAATAAGCTCTTTCACGGAGATCAGAACTCATCTGCAGCGATTGAAATTCTAGGTAATAGGTAAAAATTAAACAAAACCCGTCTTGACATTGTTAAATGAAACAATGGTCAAGACAAGGACAAGGTTCTTTTCGAGGACTTTACATTAAACATATGACCAAAAATTCCTGTCCCCGCACATGCATCCTGATCTCTGTGAAAGGGTTTATACTTTTAAAGGTAGTAATAATATATACTCTTTCTCTTGACCCTTACCTTAGCCCCTACAGTAGCCCTGTTGTTATAGAGTTTGGAGTTGATGAAGACATTGTGGGGGTCTATTCTTAAGGCTTCCGAGTACAGGTCATAGGCCTCTTGGTAACGTCCTGCCTTGAAGGCGTTGTTCCCTTCTTCCTTCTTGGCCCTCAAGCTTTTGGCTTTCTGTAGAACAAAAAGAAAAAAATCATACCCGTAAATTTTCTGTTTCTAGTCAATCTTTATTGACTGTAACAAACATTAATCTTTAAAGTTTAATTCTGGTTTAGAATTGTTGTACAGCAACACTGTAAGGATATCAAGCTAATGTTGCCCATACACCAGAACAAGAGGTTAACCTTGATCAGAAGATACATCGGGTCCGGCACCCATCTCTGCTTCAAAGCCCTGGGTCACACATACTGACATAGGTGCAAGCACTACAGCGGGGGGCTAGTCCACTGGTAGTGTAGTTTGTTTAGATTCGATACTCTTCCTCTTAGCAGAGAAAGAAGTATGTACCATTTTTCAGGTCTATGGTATGACCCGGCTACAACATCCAGTCTTCCTTGGTGGTCTCCCATTCAAGTACTGACCCGACTGCACGTTGCTTAACTTCTTAAATTGAGGGATCAGGCGTATCAAAATGCCACTGCTGTAACACTATTCTAAGGATATACTTACCCTAAATGCAACTTTGGCTTTTTCATGGTCAGGGCTTAACCTGAGGACTTGTTGGAAGTGTGCGAAGGCCTTGTCCAAGTTGTCCTGATAGTACAGGCACAGTCCTCGCACATACATGGCATCTACATTCATGTTGTCTATGTGCAGGATGTTACTGTAGAGAATACAACAATCATGGGTTTAAAAAAATGGAGACTCAATCTTTGTACAATACTTGGACATTTGTATGTACATGTACATGGCATCTACATTCATGTTGTCTATGTGCAGGATGTTACTGTAGAGAATACAACAATCAAGGGTTTAAACTAAAGGGGAACTAAACCTTTTTTTGTAAAGCATTCTGCAATATTTTAAATACATCAAAAAGTCTAGTTTTTACTTGTTTTACGTTAGTCCATCATAGATTAGCGTTTCCACAACATTTGAACTTCGCGGCGTTTTGTTGTTGAGCCCGGGAAGTACCGCGACCTTTGACCTCTGTGACGTATTCCGACCGCCAACCTCCATACTGCTAAATACGCCAATACGCTATACCACGGCTTTGTCACCACACTACTCTCCCAATGATGGATTCCGGCGACTTGGAGGGAGTAAACGAGTTTGAGGGCTTTGAGGAGTACGAGGGGTTTGACCCACAGAATATAACTCCGTACAACTACCTGCCCAGGCGCCCAGCGAGATCGGCCGATGAGACTGGGGAGGGTGGCGCGCGCGCCGTTGGAGCTACTTCTGTCGCCCCGTCGACACATCCAGAACTTATCGAGGCTGTCAGCGTCGTCGAATGGGACGGGCCCGATGTTGAAACCTTTCTTGCGGGAGTTACTACAAACTACGCAGGAAGGCATTGCGCCCCCTCCCCACATTTCAGCTGGACGAACTCGCGGGAAAAAAAAACTCCCATCTTCGTACATCCGTAATACGTTTTGTGCCACAAACAAGGTCGTAACAAACTCTAAATGAAGAGTTCACAAGTTACGGTCCACATTGGCAAGTCCTCGATTGAGAAAGCCGGACTGGAAAACTCTATTCATACGATAAGTTCCCGCGCAGTCAAGATGTGTGCTGGACGTGCGAGCTGGGGCAGGTTGGTGGTCGGATTACGTCACAGAGGTCAAAGGTCGCGGTACTTCCCGGGCTCAACAACAAAACGCCGCGAAGTTCAAATGTTGTGGAAACGCTAATCTATGATGGACTAACGTAAAACAAGTAAAAACTGGACTTTTTGATGTATTTAAAATATTGCAGAATGCTTTACAAGAAAAGGTTTAGTTCCCCTTTAAGACACAATCTTCACACATACACATACATAAAGACATGGACATTCACATGTACATGGCATCTATATTCATGTTGTCTGTATGTAGGATGTTACTGTAGAAAATACAACAATCAAGGGTTTGGATTAAGACACAATTTTCACATATACACATGGACATTCACATGTGCATGGCATCTACATTCATGTTGTCTATGTGCATGATGTTACTGTACTCTGTAGAAAATACAACAATCAAGGGTTTAAAAAATAAAGTAAAGACACTATCTTTGCACATACACATGTACATGTACAGGGTATCTACATTTCATTTTGTCTTTGTGGGGGATGTTTCTGTAGAAAATACATTGTTTTTTATGTTCTGGTATATAAATTTAGATTCAATGTTCATAAAACACTTATCATTAAATGCTACTCTAGGTTGAGCTGCAGAGAAGTACAGTTTGTAAAATGACAAGTACCTGAAGACAATGGATTTACACTATCTTTCTACAGAAATCAATAAACATAGCGCATACAAAGATTGGGGGCATAGGGACAGGCACTGATATAATGTTGACTATTTTTCAAGTACCATGTTATCAGAACAACTGATATAAGGCCACACCAATTTAATTCGTTGGTTCTCGGAATCGCCGCTTCTAATTTTCCCAATTTCAAAAAAAAAAAAAAATTCCATTCAGTAATCGTGCTGCAAAACTTTGGTTCCGTTAGAGAAACAGAACGTCTGGAAAGTACCAGTGCATTTACTTTTTCTCACCCCCAAGTCCTTTGCTACCAATTGATTCATATCTTTTTTGTTGCAAAGTATATTTAGGAAGAAATAAATCATCGTAAATGAGATACACATGGGCATAACATAACGGCTGAGCATGTGCTCTCTCTCACACACACTTTCACATGCAAATTTTCAATTGAAACACAGAAATCGGCACCCAAACAAACAACTCAATAAATCACCAATACTTTTTCACTCTTGTACCTCCATAGCCAACATGTTTTGATATGCCTGAAATGCTCAAAGTCTTCCATGAAAATGAAGTCGGAAAATCTCGGGCGGCCATCTTTTTTCTTTGTTTTGGCCTGTAAGTAAAAAAAGCGCCCCCACGCTGTTTGTAGTGGAACTGCAGATTTGGCTAGATAGTACCATTTCAGTGCTGATTTCAGTGATTTGCATGTAACATTAGGTTTTTCTAAGGAAGTTTAATCAAACTGCATCTTAATTTTTTGTCAACAAATAATTGTACATGTAACAAAAAGAGAGAATAAACCTATGGTTTTATGCAACATGTAGTTCAGTACTTTGGCTTGTTCATGTATTTTGGGGGGAGTGGAAGTATTTGTAATTTTTTTTCCAATTTGCACCAGTTGACCATGAAATGTAATTAGAGCCTTGGATAGACAGATTCTTATCAACTCAGAGAGCAAATAAGTCTTCCAGCGATGGTATTTTATTTCTAGCGGCAAACTTAAATAATGTTTGTTGTTGTTGTTGCATCTCTGTAAAAATACTATATTGGTCTATTTGAGATGTTTTGTGAACATTTCTGTTTACTGTAGCAACTGTACATAATTTAATGTATATTGTACAAATTTATGCCAACATGCAATTTTGCATGTAATTTTAACTGATTAACTATTTCTATCACACGTATACCATGAGTTCAGGTCTGGACTAACCAGCCTGGACCTGAACCCAGACTTGTTGCAAGTTTTTTTTTTTTTTTTTTTTTTCGCCCTGTCGCTTCAATTTTTTTAGGAAAAAATCCGAGAACCAACAAATTAAATTGGTATGGCCTAAATGTATAATATATGGATGTATGTACAAAATGCTTGTGTAATACTTGATTGTTATGCAGAGTTTGTTGTAGGGATGACAGCCTGAACCCTGACACGGCTGACTCCCACACTTATCAACCCACCCAGCCTGTCTGCCTACAATTGATAGAGATAGAGGGATCAGGCGGGGCTTGTAACACTTGCTCAAAAATCAATACCACCTGTCATAGCCAACAGGGCCTCAGTACTGCGATGATAACGTAGGCCTGGGTTTCCTGAGAAAGGAAGATTACTTTGTATCTTCCTTCTTCATTTTCAAGCAGTAATCTGAGATATAGAATAGAAAAACTGAGAAAATGCAACAGATTTTTTTCATTTCTCTCACTATATTTGTTTTATCTGACAGTGTGTAAATGTACAACTGCTGTTGTCTTTTGAACCATGAGAGTAGAAATATTGCTAATTTTCTTTGTCAAAACAGATCTTGACAGGGTTCCTTATTTCCTTTCTACAAAATATTTACTTTTAATTAGAAGATATATATGACAAATGTTATTGAATACTCGTCATTTCACATTGCTTCTTTGTATCTGATATTGGGGTACAATCTTTACTTGGTACATGTGCAAACACAATGTGTGTGTATGTAAATACAAACAAAATGCAATCATGAATGACTTGTAGATTTCCTTGTTTTTGTGAGGATAGACTTCATTTTGCAATAGAAGGGGAAATGAGGCTTAAGTAGTGTTTAAAATCCAACAGCTGAAATAATTCTGTAGTGCAGTAGTAGCACATTGGACACCCACAAATTCATGGGGGAGATCACCACAAAAACCGATGACAATAAAACCGAGAACATGTCAAGATTTACGGTATATTAGACAATGAAATACTTCTAGCTGCTATGTCAAGGGAAATGAAAGAAAGCCAACTCAAGGACACAAGTGGAAAGATGCAAGAAATATGCAAACCATGCGGACACCACCGTGCACAAAACCTTTGGTAGAAATCCTGCGCAATCAAACACTGAACACCACAAAGGCTTTAAAATACCCTGTCCCTGCTTTGGGAGCGGAAGGGTTCATAATGCGGGAAAGTGCCGCCAGGGAGATGGTAGATAGATGTGGTGGATCGCCATGTGTGACAGGACACCTTAATAACAGAGCCCAAAAGACGATCCGCCTAACTACTCAACTCTTCAGGGTACTGCTGAAATTAATTGTATTCAGCAGTAAAAATATGTGTACAAGACTTATGCTGTTACCAGTCAAAGTGTGTGCATTTTTCCCGATTAGTGTTGTTTCAAAAATTGACCGTAGGCTTTGGGGGTTAACTATCCAATATTTCATTCAACTTTTAGATTTTCCAGGATGGCTAGTCAAATTGGTGGAACTCGAACAAGTAGCTGTTGATGACTAGATTGATAATTCGAGTATGCACCTTTGCGTACATGTCTCTTCGAATCTTTTCTTACAACAATTCCTTATAGAATTCTAGGTTTTTAAATGCTGACAGTTGTTCCATACACAAAGGTTCACCACAAATGTTTTGAATCATTTCATCTATACATGTTGTATCCTGAACCTTGGTATTTGTAAAAGCCATTCATACTTCAGAAATCATCTTGAATAATCTAACAATTATCTTGACTACAAAGTGGGAATTAGATATGGATCAGTGAGCTTTGAAATTGCCCTCGAACACTTGTACTGTCTTTTTAAAGACTTGACATAAGCTCTTTGCAGCAGCTCAATCTGAACCCACTTTCAACACTCTTCTGGGAGAAGGGGCTTAACTACTTAATATATTCAATCCTGCCTAACTCTGTAAGTTGGCAACACCTACCCTCCTAAATCAGATTCAGAGCACAGAAAAACACTTGTATCATTGAATTTTGCATCGAATACTCCTCTTCATTTGGTCATCTCTTGCCAAATCTTTCTTTGGCCTCTTAAATTTTCTTAATACTTTTCCTAAGAAAGCACCCTATTAACATCCAAGACAGTCTGTATTCTACCTACAATGTAGTCAACTACATGTGTACTGTACATTTGTAGATGTTGACATTTTCATTGTGTTTTCAGTTGATGAGTCTCTCATCAAAACCTCATCACATTGCAAACATAAAAGGTCTTGTGTTACTACAGTTGTTTTAAATTCAACTGTGAACTCAAACCCTTAATTGTCACTATGCTGCGTAAACTTGAGTGCCATAGAACTAAAAAAAATAACTGAAATCAATTTACCGCACCATGATCATCAAGGGAGACCTTTGAAAATGTGATGTAACTAGAACTGCCAACTCACCTGACTACATCATGTGCCTCTGTGTGCCTGCCTAACAAAGCTAGTGCTTCCGCCTTCTTGATTTTGAACTTGGTACACTGTGGTGCGTGATCAAGCGCTCGGTCCAGACAGAATACAGCCTTCATGTAAAAACAAAAAGCAATCTTTTAATTCTATTGTCCTGTCGATAATGAAAATTATGAAAATTATAGACATCTATAGAGATCTAGCAAACTGAAATAATAATGAAATACATTTGAGAAACATTTACAAGATGCATATCCATTATATTTCCAAGTTGATAAACAATAATCCTAATAGAATTACTTACCTTTCAGACATTCATGTACTGACACATTTGGGACAATCAAAATTTAAAAATTCATAAACATGTCTCTTTATTGAGGCAATGAGAACTAATCGGCTCAATATTCCTACAAAAAATGCATCATTTGAATGTTGGTAATGACATATATAGAACACATGCTAAACTTTGCATCCAGTACAGAGAACCCTAGTTGTCTACTCACCCTTCTGAAGTCGCCCTTTTTCATATCACCCTCTGCCTGGGTCTCAAAATGGTGGACAGACTGAGCCACCTTTAACTGGAAGAACAACACAAAGTGTGGTATTTAACATCCCCTCAGGACAGAGTGTATCCAACCCTTCACCTATTGTGCCAGTTCAAACTGACACTTCAAGGTGGTGGAACTTGTCAGAAGTTCTTGTCTCTTCCTAAACATACTCATATTGTTATATAACAGTGTATGCCTTAATTCATATCTAAATTCAGTGCAAACCAGCTGGTGCAAACTCTTTGACTTTTTTCATTCAAGATAACATTCTATCACTTATAGTTATGCAATGGGTTAACTTTTGATAAACATGAATATAGAGCTTTGCACATCTAACCATGTACTGATAATAGTACATGTAGAATTTTCAGAAATCATAGTTTTTTATACATTTTCTGAATATTCCATTACATGAGTCCAGTAAGATGCAATGGTGCAGTAAACAATCCTTTCTCCTAATTCAAGGTTGCCTAGCTTATCTACTTTACAAACAAATCAATCTTTCTTCATTCAAAATACCAATCTTGTATATAATTTTAACATTTCTCTCAGTGTCTTCGATGTTAAGATTGTAGGGTGTTCCTTACCTCATCAGCCACAGACTGGTTGTTAGGGTCCAGCTGTAGTACCTTCTGGTATGTGCTGATAGCCTGGCTGGGGTCTCCTAGCATCAGCAGACACTTCGCTTCCCTCATGTAACCCTGAAAAACATGACACAACAAACATCACACATGTGGAATGATTTTATAAACTCAAGTTCCAAAGCAAGAAAATAAGATTAAGAGCGCATATGGTGAGTACAAGACATATTATTATGTAATCTAAAGACAGACAATGAAAATTAAATAAGGCAAGTGATGATCACTAATACTACTAGACCAGTATTTTCTAGCAAAAGAGGAATGTTTCCTTTGTAATCTTTCAGTCTCTTGAATACACACACACACACACACACACACACACACACACACACACACACACACACACACACACACACACACACATTAAGACACATGAACAGACACACGCGCGCAAATGCTGACATATAGGCACACGCACATATGTATGCATGAATAGAGATATGCACACAGCTACTTGTAGTCTTTGGCATAGAATAGCAGCAGATGATAACGATGTAAAAATGCACAGTAAGCCATTTTGGGGTGTATGCTTACCTGACCCAGAACAAATTGCGACATTCTGTTTAGAATCAATTGCCTCACCCATCAAATATCATTCACTTCATCTCACAATCATCATCAAAGCATTTATGTGCGTAAGAAAGCCAGATGAAACTTGTTGCAGTTTCCAAAATCAACAATCTATTTTCACAAAGTGCTCTGGGCAAGGATGTTTCTATATTAGGGCTGGGTACTACCGGTACAGAAAATTAAGGTCCAGGTCCGGTTCAGGTCCAAAGGATTAGGTCCAGGTCCGGACCTGAACCTGGACCTGATGCAGTATGACTCATACCAATGGTCCATTTTACTACAAAGAAATCTGTTTGGTGGAGTATTAGACTCACACTGGCGCTTTAAAATTATACAACGCTAACTGCACCGGTACGATTGGCTGAAAAACTTGGTAGAAATTATTATAAACTCTACTCTACTTCACTCTTGTTATTTTCTTCCATCTACAAGCGCTAAAACGTGTGAATGCCTGATAAAATAATCTGTTAAGTTTCTACTCAAGGCGAGCAGATAA